>NC_054542.1:49427515-49512515 GCF_017654505.1 Polyodon spathula | reverse complement strand
ATATGAATCCAAATTAACATGTTTTTATACTAAAGTAATACAAAAATGACTACAAAAGATTTAGAAGTGAGTAGTTTTTCAAAATTTACGATTATACTGTAAATAAAACAGCCCTTTTCTATACTTTTGAGGCATAAGCAATTAAAATAACACTTACTACCCATTAACAAAAAAAAAAAAAAATTGTTACACGGTGTTATTCTCAGCTCCCTTCATACATCAGTTGCAATCGGGACTGTTGACAAGAAAAAAACTGGAGCTTGTGGATTTCTACAATGACAAAGTATAGAGTGGTATTTAGACCAGATGGCACGTCAGTACTCAATGAAGGCCGGTTCTCTCTGGTGGCCAGTTCCTGTATTTTTCAATGTACTGGACCTGACAGCCATGAATTCCTTCATTTTGTACAAGGAATGCACCGGGTGAAATATCAATATATTTCATCTTGAAGCTAGCCATAGAGCTTTGGCAGAAACATTTCGATCAGAAAACTGCAAAGCTGCAGCAGCCTGGATTCTGTGCTGCACTGAATGACATACGCAAAAGACAACAATGCCAGGTAGCAAAATGCAATACAAATAAAACTTCTGATATCTGTGCCCAGTGTGAAAGAGCAGTATGTGGAAAATGCACATGGCAAGTTGAGAAGCGTTTTATCTGTGTGGATTGTGCTTAGGGTGCTAATATGAAGTCAGTTTCCCTGAAAGCGCATTCACGTTACATAATGGGAATTGAGTTGTTTCCTTTTTTATATTACTTAGAAACAAAAATAACCTGATTAAAGATTCATGTATTCACTTCTCAGGGTTTATGTGGTGATGTAATAGCCTAGAAAACTAACGTTACTAGCAAGCCAGCACTTCAAAAACACAAAAAAAAAAAAAACTCTCCCCTATAGCAGAGAAGCAGGAAGTATTTAAGTCCCCTTAATTAGATACATATTTAATTAATTAACCAATTGCAGATTATCAACCAATCCACTTGTTCTAATTTGAGTGAAATGTCATAGACATGCCTGATATAGAAATAAACCACACACACACATAAACGACCAATACAGAGATAGGAAACATACAAGACTTACAGTGGAGTTCTATTAGCCTACCAATTCTACAGAATAAAACTGGTATTAGCCCTCTGTTAATTAAGATAAAAACATTATTTGCTTCTTTAGCAATTATCTAGAACTGATTGGAATAACCTGATCAGATCTGCGCTTGAGATTCCAGACAGGCAATAATTGGCCGAATGGCCTCCTCTCATTCATAACCATTCGCATGTTCTTATGTGCTATCCACAAATATAAAGGGATATTTTATACCATCTGTATTTAGAGTATTTCGTGTTTTAGCTGTTTCATATCCTATTGTGTGTATTTTGAATAATTCTCAATTGCTTTTTTTTCTGCCTGGATCAATTTTCAATTTTCATCAAAATTGTTTACCTTTTCAGCCAGGGGATTTGCTCCTGGTTTGAGAAGTGACAGCTATGGGGAGAGCAGCTGGAATGCGGAAGGCTGATGGTGTTTGATGGACTCAACCCCCGGTCTACTGGGTAATCCACAGCTCACAGGCAGATCACGTGCATATGCAATTACTTCATCGTTGACTTTGTTACTCTTCATCCAAACTTAAATAAAGAAAACAGCTTCAACCTAAACTGGAATGAGAGCAGCAGCAGTTTCACATGCAAATCCACCAGCCACTAAACCAGTTCATTAAGTGGCTCAAAACCTATATGCTTGGGATGCTTAAAAAGTTGCAAATGATTTCAAATTAGCACAGCTGACTCAATTATGATTAACTTTCTGGAAATTGGCCCATGGTGGGTATTTAGTTTAGTCTCTTTGTTTCTTTCACTCAGTCATGGTATTTCATGTTAATTTTCTTGACACTGCAATGTTTCCTCAATTGTTATTTAAATATTTATCTTAAAAATAATTATTTATTTTAGGGTTGTTTAATTGATGTGTACCATCTGCAATTTTAGTAAAAAAATTCAAGGAATTGTGTATTTATATACAGTAAATAAATAAATAAACAAAGAAGCAAGCAAGTATTTTTTTATCACAATTAAAAAGCACATCAAATTGTGACAGGGATTGTCACCAGCCCTTGAATGTTTAATGGATACTGCTTATTTCCATTGCAGTATGCATGAGCTCAGGGATGTGCAGGTAGAATTGAACTTATCACCCTTTCTACAAAGATACAATTTTCATATCATCCAAATTTATGTTGCGTAAATTTCTTTCTATTCTTCAGGACCGATGTTGTAGGGAATTAGTAGACTGGGGAAAAACATTTTCTATCTGGTCATTTTATTTGCCAGATCACATGGTAATGTGCTCACACATCACTTCATTTTCTATTTATTTATATTTCGGTCTGTAAAATATATGTGCGAAGCAAAGTGTTCAGTTATACTGTCACTTCCTTCTCTCTTTATACTAGGTCTAGTGTTAAACGCTTGTCAGCTTTTTTCTGCCAGTAAAAATGTCATTCTTAATCAGATGTAGTTGATTGCAAAGATTTATTTACTGTATGTTAGAAGGTTTTACATGTCAAAATGTTGTCAATCTTTAATCGAAATTAAAATATTTTAGTAATATATTCTAATGACATACAATCATACAATATTATTGTAGTATTGCAAGGCTCATTATTATTTTGTCAGTAGGCCTAGCGTTAACTATCATAGTTTAAAAAGACAAAAAGTTATCATCATAGTTGACAGCTACAGATACATCAAACATGACAGCTAAATTAGTAAACATAGTGGCCTAACCGCAACATGGAGCTCAATTTTGTCCATGACTGAAAATCGTGCTTTAACTTTTTGATAATCACTCAGAAACCTCCCCTTACAGTACTGTTTACACGTCAAATATGTTACAAAAAAGAGACGCTATAACGTTTGTTAAACAAACAGACATATAAATAACACTTATGAAGTTCATTTTAAATGATTTATTTTTAGTTAATATATCCAATCAACATATTCCCTGGGCTCGATCTACTTATTCCCCAGGACACCGGAATGAAATCTTTGAAATAAACGGTATGTCTGATCCATCTCTGCGAATACCAGTATGTATTGTAACTGCTGCTCATGTACAGTTCATTTCCTGCTCAGTTCTGTAGTTAAATTAGCCTTGCTGTCTATCCATGCAAATCACAGTTACTTTAAAATCAGAACTATTGCAAAGACAATGGACACTTGACCCTCCGACTGCAGGAAACACACTCTCTCTATCACAATGCCATGCGTGAAAGAAGAGTGCTATAAAAGGCAGACAGGCCATTAACCTGCCGACTGCAGGAAACTGACTCTTTCCATTACAATGACATCCGTGAAAGACGAGTGCTGTAAAAGGCAAACAGACAACTGAATCATTCTGTTGTTGAAGGATTTGAGTGAAACACTGTTGTGTTTGTTTAATAGTACAGTCACCATAGCATCTCAACAGGAAAATAGTTATAGGCTAAATTGCTAGTCTGCTTCGACAGATATTAATAATAATCCTACATACTGGGGCTGAGCAGCCTTCCTCGTTCCATTTAAAACCTGTGACAATGTGACCTTTCAACTCTGCCAGCCCCACCTTCTTTAAAGACACAGTAGGCGGGGCTGGCGGAGACATGATCTGAACTGAAAGAGGAAGGCTCTTCAGTCCCAGCACATGGGAGCTATTCCTCCAGCTCAAGGCAAGTTCAAGCAGCAATACTGAACTCAGATCACTTCGGAATGATTGCAGACCACATGCACTGGAAGAGAGAAGTATACAAACCAAATGCAAGTTATATTTGAAGCTACTTTCTCTTACGTTCCTTAGGAGACTGATGTAAATAAATATTCAAAGCATAGTTAGGGTTAGGGTTAGGGTTAGTTGGGGTTAGGTTTAGTTAGGGTTAGGGTTAGGGTTAGTTGGAGTTAGGTTTAGTTAGGGTTAGGGTTAGTTAGGTGTACAGCTTTGCTGCTATTGCTGACCTACATTGCTACAAAGGCATAGCTAAAAGAAATCCAGGCACGGTGTTATACGCAACAATAAAACTGAGGGGATGTCTATTCAGTTCTTTGTCTGTGAAATAAAGGATGGCATGATGTAATTACAAGTTAACACAGCGCTTACTTGATGGAGAACTCCTGACAGTCAATCCCCCAGGTCAATAAAGCCATGCCAAGGTCAGAAAATAAACACAATGCCTTGTAAGTGGAAAAAAATGGTCATCATTTAACAGAGAGATGAGTGGGATTTAAATTTCATCATCAAACACAGCAGAAAATCAGTTACACACAGGCCCTGGTTTAATGTGGCTGAAATGTAGCTCCGCAGTGGGCAGTTGTGGAACCCAAAGCTGTTGCAGGGAAACATTGCTTGATGTGTCAGTTTATAACATGTTGTTTTTTTTTTTTTTTACTTTATCCTAGCTTCAGGTATTGGAAGACTTGTGACAAGGTTAGCAGTGAAGGAGTGGGATCATTTTGTGCCAGCTGATAATCTCTTGATGATATATATTATACAAAGAATTCCATAACAGTAAATAGCATTGAATCAAAGAGAATCTGAATCCAACACATCAATCAATCGAAATATCAACAAGTTTTCTATAAGGTTGAAATAAACCTAATTAACTATGCACTCTTCATCTTCTATTGTGATTAATTTATTTTTAGATTTCATCACCTCCCTGTTGCAAACTACTTAGCAATCAGGAAGACTGGAGAGCAATAGACAACCTCTCTCCTTGCTGTCAAGACAATCGCTATTTTTACTGGCCGGATCTAAGTGATGGATATTAGCACACTGCTGAACCCAAGCCTGAAAATTTCTGCATGCATCTTTTAAATAATAAAAAATAAAAAAATATATCTCAACATTTATATTGCAATCAGATTAACACATTTCTATGTGTGTCTCTGTGCCGAATAACATGAATCTGGCTCAGGTTCTGGCAGCGCAATACACTACAGTATATGTCAAATAAATGTTTATTTTTTATATTATAAGCCCTTCTTTCTCACTTCTTTGTATCTGACAGCAGCAGGATTGCAAGGTTCAGCCCAGGGAGCTGAGAAAGCTTACCATTCATTTCACAATGTGCTGTGGGTTCACAAAGATGGGAACAAACAGGTAACCAGTGTGCTGTCAGCTTACCATAAAACATTTAATGGCATTAGATGGAAGGTGAGTGCCCCATCACTCAGAATCCTTTGGCATTTCCTTTAGCGAGCACATCATAATTGTGGTGAAATAAACTGTTATTTTTCACTCTGCACAGCATGGATTTGGATGTCTACTCTGTGGTGTTTAGAATATTCATTTTTGTATTCAGATTTTTCCTCTGTAATGACAATTTAATACAGTTGCCTTGTCGGTGTTGTTGTACTTGAGACTAGTTTGCAGGTTAGCATTTGACTAGAGCACACTAAGGGCACAGTATCGCCGGGAAAACATGTTTTAGGAAAACGCAAACATTTTTTAAAAAGTGGATCAAAAAACAAATGAACTTCATTTTCACTAAATTAAGCCTTATTTCCTTTATAAAAGTGTCCCATAGTAAAAGCACAGCAAAGTGTAATAAAGCACAGGAAAGCAATACAAATTATAGCGATTTGGCATTACCAGGGTACAGCTTTTTTTCAAAAGGGTCACCCAGGACTCGTCTGCCCATATAGTTAGGAAGAGAAGCTGCTGCAGCAGGGAGGGGGGAAAGTAAGAGGACATGGGAAGGAAAATTAGAACGTTTAAATACCCTTCTGATTTGTTACGTTACCTTGGATTCAACTATAGTGCCGCTATTAATGTAGTGGCTTTTGAAATGTAACAGTTTAAAAAAAATAACTGTATGCACTTAATTCATACTAACACATGTGCTCGAAATGCAATGGCTTGTTTTGTCCTTTGGTACATTTTAAAAGATGCTGTACAGATAGAAATACCACAGTTAGGATGTTTGAGGAAACATGCAAAGGATTAGATATTAGCACATGGACAGCCTACCCATGTGCATACAGAAGAACACACACAGTATAGATGCTTAAACAAAGCTGCCCTGTATTTAATTATACATTGAGCAAGTCAGTCCCAACTGCAGCCTGCTTTTCATTTTCCAAATTGGCTATAACTGAGTGATTGTTCACAAATAAAGCATGGCTGTATTGTTTTTTTATGTATTTTTTTTTTTTGTCTGCCTTACTGATGCGTGTACTGCACTGTACTCTCACAATCTTTGTGCCAGTGTCTCTCTCTCTGTGTAATATCATATTTACACACACACACAGAAAGAATAATAGATACACAGATGGATAGAGGATGGAATGGATTTTTTTTCAACAATAACTAGCAATATAAATAATTTAGACTCCATGTGTGCAGGTATTATCTTGGTGTGTGTATGTATGCATCAGTACAGCCTCATTGATCTTCCTTTAGCTTGAAACATGTATTATTTTAAACCAACGCTGGTTCAGTGTAGTGCAGGCTCCTCTCATATACTGTACTTAAAATGAAAACTGTGGGTTTCATTTCTTTTAATTCGTTCTGTTCTAACACCCACATTTGTTTGGTCCATTGTTTCATTAACAGTCTGAAGTTACTCAGGAAACGTGCCTGCCCCCTTGTGGCCAATATGAATTTGGTCATTTTAAGTTCAAAGTGAGTTTTATGTGCTGCACAATTATGTTCAGTTTTTCTACTAGAATGGTAATTCAATTGTGTGTTCCACTTCGAATCTATCTTTGAATGATTCCACTCTGTGAGCTGGGGAGGCGTGGCCCTACTGTTAGTTGTGAGTATCACTTGCATGTCCTGCATTCAATCACAGGGATGCCTGTCACATAAAACTTTGAATGAAAATGCATGTTTGCTGCAGACAGATTTCTATTATTCAGGCTCTTCTGTTGTTTACGGGCTGGTAGAGAGCAGGTGGCGAAGTACACTTTAACTGCAGCTCCATGTCCCGATTCTCGTTCAGGAAACCAGTCTCGATGTGCTCCGTTCTGTGACTGTTTTGCATAACAAAAGCAAATGGAACCGGCACACAAAGTTCAAAAAGAAAAAATAATACACAGCAATACAGCGGCTCTTTTCTCCCATTGCTCCTATATGTATCTGCTCTGTATTGTCATTGCCTGTAAACAGGTTTTTACCTGAAGGCAAATCTTTGTTTTCTGCTTCCCCTGAGGAGCAGCCAGCTTGTGGAGGTGCTCTGCAGGTGTGCTGCTGGCTTAGGGAAGAGCAGGAACTTAAGGTTTGTGAATGCAGTGCACCAAGCTCCAGGGCATCTAGCACATCATCTGCACTGCTTTATTTATGCAATAGCTTCAAATGGAATTCCCATTCTTTTGACTTAATTATTTTGCTCCAGTGCCCACAATGCTAAAATAACAAAACCACTCAATAAAACTGTTACAGTATCTGAACTGTATTCCTTACTAATTGTATATGTACAGCATGTGTTCTTCTGGAGTTAGTCTTTTTTTCTCAAGCCATTTTATATCGGTGTTTCCTTTAAAATAAACCTCATTAACAAGGCTGCCTCAGGAGATTGGGTCCGTCATCATTGTTTGCTCCTGTTCATTGTTAGCTCCGTAGTTCTCCAAGATGCTTGCTATTTACTGCATGGTCCTCCATACTGCTACATTGCCGCAATGGAAACCAATCCTTTCTGCTCTCTGCCATGATCCTGTATTTGTATTCTGCTTGACCATTGATGTGTTGTTGTGATACAGGCTTGTGAGAAGGAGTCAGTGTTGATGTGAGTGCTGTTTTGAGTTTGTTTCTTCAGTATTCGCTTTTCCAGCACTTTCACAGCTTCTTGGGAATACCAAGTGCACAGCATCCACCTGTGGGCAATAATGGCTGTGGACCAATGGAATCTACTTCTACTGTATATTTTATGCCAGGTCTACAGCTGTCAAAAAGCACACACAGAAAAGTATACTCAATCTATCAATTCCCAATTAATTATGAAGAGTCACAGGCAGTTCTTTAATACTATGAATACTTTGTTTAGGGTTTGCCACACAAGAGGCAGAGGTTTCCTGATCATATTTAAAATCAATCCATATATCTTACATGCTCTCCATTTGTAGCAAACCTGTTTTCTGATTCTGAATCATGATGGCTGGTACTACATTAGGTTAAAGAGCATTACCATGCCTTTCTCTCAGGAAGACAGTTACTTCTTCTGCTTCATTTCCCTTTCATGTCGTTTCACCTCGGCTGTGTCTTCTGAGTCAAGCCATGTCAATGGATAAAAGCATCTGTCGACAGGAAAAGCAGTTGGTTGATTAATGACAAGAGAAATAGACTTACACATAATTACAATGTTATTATGCACAGTTAAAAAAAGATGTATAAGTTAAGTACATTGTAAGTATGGTAGTTATACCTGTTTTACATTCCTGGTGCAGTCAATTACAAGATGCTAATGTCCTCTAATCAGGGTCCATTGCTTCAATATGCACACATGCCAATGTCCAGTGTTAATCGTTGCAGGGATCATTCGGTAGCAGGCTGTTCTAGGAAAGGGTTTAAAACAGCTGTCTAGATGGAAATTCTTTCATTAAAATGGGCAAATGTGCAGAAAGGTTGGAAAATAATGGACCAATATAACCAGAGGACTAGCACTGCAACCAGAGGACTAGCACATACTGTAGGATGCATTTCTTTCAATTTCCTCCTAGTGTGCATAGTGAAGAGGCAGGCACTTCATTCCATTACTGCAGGAATTCAAAGTAATGGCCTTTTGCTAGCCAGGGTCGACACGCTGTGGCACAGAGAATCCCATGTATCCTGGCTCTAGCTCCAGAACGAACCCCCTGATGTCTCCAGATGAAACAGCTCCTGTTTGCTATAATATTCCCACCTCCATCTCATTGGATGTCCTCTGCGTGTGTGCTGGATGTGATTTGATTAGCTCTAAAATAAGTTATATGCTTTAAAGTGTCTTGCAACCACAACCAAAGCTGCTTTTTTTCCAGAGAGGATTGTATTTTGTTTGTTTTGGTCTCATGGAATTTACACAGAGCCCCTTTATGTTCAGTTTTTATTTTTAATGAGAACACAATACTGGAATAAATCACTAGCCTTTTAGAGTAATGTACTTATTTTGATCTGAAGTTTTTCATAGAAACGTTATTAAATCCTGGTAATTGTGCAACAGGTTGCATTACTCAACAAATAAATGCAAAAACTTTCAAATGACTCCTTAGCTTTTGATAAGCTGAAAGACAACCCTTAGTGATGCTAGACAGAGGTATTGAAGGGCAGTGCTGGGCAGTAATGCATTACTGTAATATGATTACATTTTAAGTAACTTGTAAATGTAATGGTTCCTTCTTCAGACAGGTGGTTGTTTTTATTTAGATAAAAAAGGACATTGACTAATGCATACCTGGGAATCAAAAAGTGCATGTCTAACAGTACATGTCGAACAGGACATATTACATGAACTTAGAGACTGGCATCAGAGGAGGGAGTTAATGGGTTAAATAGCTGATTCTTCAAAGAATATCTCCAGCTGCAGCCTGACAAAACCAAAAAAGTATTAAAAGCTGTGTCTGAGAATCTGTGTCTGTATCCGAAACTGTAAAGAGTTATATTTTTTTCAAATGAAAAAGTTACTGGAAACAGCTGCAGTTGTGTCCCAGTAACTTGTAACAATAACAGGTTATTTTTTAAAAGAAAGTTCTCCAACTCTGTTGAAGGGAGACTGGATGTTACTGTCTGTATCCGTTCTGTTCTGCAATGGTAGTCCTTGTGTCAGTTTTAATAAAGAAAACAGAACAAAACAAAACAAAGTTAAAAATAAAAGTTTGGCACACAAGGCTAGTGTTAATCCCACTAAAAGAGACACCCCCCTCCAGGAACCTACTACACAACGAAACCCTCTCTATACTGGTTGGGATCAAACTCCCCTAAAGTAACCTACTGCTGTTGCTCCCGAATTCCCAGTATCCTCCTGGGGACTCCGACTTCTTTCTGATGGTCTCGACTGGGCAATGCCTTCAGGAGCACCGGCTTGCAGTTGACGTGTTCTGTAGTAGTTAATCCTGCAGAGTGGATGCTCTCGTCCTCGATGTGAGCAAGTGCAAGCTTTCGCTCAGCGCCTGCCTGTGTAGCAATGGCTGTGCAGTAGCCTCGAGCTGTGAGCTCTGCACAACCTTCCTGGGCACGACCCCAGCAAATCCGGACCTCCTGATCAGCTCAGTGCCGGGCGAGCCTGACTGCTTAATTGGTTGCCCAGCAATGTGTCTCATATTCCACGTCAAAGTTGCACACATTTGCACAGGAACCAGGGCTAGGGATCTACCTGTCACATATCCTCCCCCTCTGAACGGCACCATGGTGTCCTAGTGGCCGCATCTGTGTTTAATGAACCTGCGCACCTGTGTGGTGTGTCAACACCCACTGCTCTGTGTCTGCCTCAGTATCATTCAGTGATGACCCACACACATAACACTTCCTCCCTGTTACAGAAGCTAAGAAAGGAAGTGGCACAGATTAGAGGTGAGTCTGAGGATGGAATTGAACGTCACTGTTTTCTGTTTTTGGAGTCTAGTAGCTCAACAAACTGCTTTCAGATCAATGTCTGGTTACATGCATTATTTCCCTTGATGTCAGCCTGGCTTCAAAAAATAGGTGCACCGCTGTTTTTCTCAAGCAGTGTTGCGAGAGACTGGCTTTGTTGCTTAGTTTAGGCATTATTTCAGCAAGGAAATGCATTCCCATCGGTTCACCAGAGTACCAGTAAGGTCTAGTGTTCAGGTTTTGCTAAGGAGCTCTGAGTGGGTGCAGGTAAAAGGCTGTTAAACCTGGAGGACATTTTGACAAATACTGTATCATGTGTTGTCCTGGCTGAAGGACACACTTGCAACATACAGCAGAGAACCTCATTAACTAGGTCTCTGACAGCAAAGCACCACCTGTTTGTTTATTAATATGAGCATGTTTTTTTTATGAGACTTAGTGCAAATTTAACTTGAAAGCCATTATCAAAACCATCCTGTGTGTTTGCATCTGTAAACAGCACAAACAAAACCTTTTAAAAACAACAAATGCACACATTTTTAATTTGAATGACGGCTGCACCTTAATAAAACTGGGTTGAGTTTTATTATCACAAAGATTATATGAACGACTGGTACAGGTACTCTATACTTAAAAGGAATAACCCAAGGCTTCCCTTTTAAAAATAGTACCCAGTAGCTCCTACTAAGTTTTAGAATGTATTTTACAAAAGTGTGAAAGATGCAGGTCATAACGCAGGTTAGAAAAGTTGGATTGCTTCTCCTCCTATGCTATGTGGTTCTAACATTCATCAGAGCAGGGTCAAGGCCTTTCAAAATAAGCTCAAAAGGTTATACAAATACAAACATCTTCTAACAAACAGTATCTCAATAGGAATTCTCAAATCCCTGTGCAATGTTCAGTCTTTCTATTTTGCTGGACTCAAAGTTTTTTTTTTTTTTTTTTAATTAGACTGGACTCACAGCGCCTTTAAAAAAGAAATGTAACAGACAGGTCTTCTGTCCCTCAGCAATCTGCAGTCTTTCTCTTTCACTGAACATGCAAGTCTCACTGTTTGAAAGGACTGGCAATGCATTTAAATGAGAAATTGGTGGAGCTGCTGCGTTCCCTCAGCGATCACACTGTAGCAGAGCCGGGCCTTGTGTATCGGGAGGATGAGATTGTCATTAAAATATCAAGCACAGGAGGAGATTCCACTGTGAAATCAATAGCATGTTTTCTTTTTCACAGGCAGCAATGCCAGCACCCAGTCAATAGACAACAGAGACTGCTGAAATTATCATTCTGCACCTCTGTAGGATATTGCACAGGAGAATGTGTTTGTGATGTAGGAATCCACTTTTTTATGTACCTAGTCTCTGCTTTTTTATTTTGGCCTGAAGTATAACTCCAACAGATTTTCCGCAGATTCAGTTATGAATCACATAAAGAAACATCACCTGCTAAATGATAAGGAATTGGCACATACAGAATTGTGTCTAAACATTGTAAAAAGTTGCCGTCACATTGTCAGCAGAGTGCGGGATCACCATGGGAAACCAGACATTGCAGCATGGCAGCTAGCATTTCAGTAGATGATGAAAGTGTGCTTCACACTTTTCAAAACCAAACATAAATATTTAAAGTGGTAACCAAGGGTTTCAAATACTCTCACTTCTTATTAGCAATGGCTGTATTATCAAAACTCCCCTTTGTTCAGATAAAGATTCCTTGCTTGCCTTTTATAATTCAATTTGGAGTATGCATAAATTAAGTGCTATATATGGTATGACAGGCTCCTGCTCTCTCCTGATACCTACACATGTCATGGGGTATTTTCAATTGATTTAAAAAGCAGAACTGAATACTGCCATGTTTAAAATATAATAAATGGTCCAAACCTGGTCCTTTACTTACAAACAGACAACAAACACACTAAAGAGGCTTGCGCACACTGTTAGAGATGTTGGTTTTAGATTCTGGTATAGTAAGCAAACTTGTTAAATTCTCAGATGACACAAAAATAAGAGGAGTGGCAAACACTGTTGCAGCAGCAAAGGTCATTCAAAATGATCTAGTCAAGATTCAGAACTGGGTAGACACATGGCAAATGACATTTAATAGAAAAAAGTGTAAGGCACTGCACGCAGGAAATAGAAATGTGCATTATAAATATCATTTGGGAGATACTGAAATTGGAGAAGGAATCTATGAAAAAGACCTAGGAGTTTTTGTTGACTCAGAAATGTCTTCATCTAGACAATGTGGGGAAGCTATAAAAAAGGCCAACAAGATGCTCGGATAGATTGTGAAAAGTGTTGAATTTAAATCAAGTGAAGTAATGTTAAAACTGTACAATGCATTAGTAAGACCTAATCTTGAATATTGTGTTCAGTTCTGGTCACCTCACTACAAAAAGGACATTGCTGCTCTAGAAAGAGTGCAAAGAAGAGCGACCAGACTTATTCCGGGTTTAAAAGGCATTGAATCTATTCAGTCTTGAACAAAGAAGACTACACGGCGACCTAATTCAAGCATTCAAAATACTAAAAGGTATTGACAATGTCAACCCAAGGGACTTTTTCGACCTGAAAAAAAAACAAGGACCAGAGGTCACAAATGGAGATTAGACAAAGGGGCATTCAGAACAGAAAATAGGAGGCACCTTTTTACACAGAGAATCGTGAGGGTCTGGAATCAACTCCCCAGTCATGTTATTGAAGCTGACACCCTGGGATCCTTCAAGAAGCTGCTTGATGAGATTCTGGGATCAACAAGCTACTAACAACCAAATGAGCAAGATGGGCCGAATGGCCTCCTGTCTTCTGTAAATTTTCTTATGTTCTTATGTTTTTATGTTTTCACAAAGTCCCCTTCTTTTAATAATTTAAACAGTGGCAGTATTTATATCACCTACTGTTTAGATCAATCAAATCTATCCCTTTGTTCCCATTGTTCTAGCTGCAATAAGGTCATGTGACGTTCGGAGTGCTTGACTATCAAGAGGAGGTTTGGAGGTTAATCAAACCAGCTTATGCTGTGGTTGTACAATGCACTGGTGGGGCTGTGACACAGCAGTCTCAAACAGAGTCCAGCAAAGAGCAACCAGTCTGAGCAAGGACTTAGCAAGGGGGGACTTCATAAAAGTTCCAAAGTCTTAAAAGGAATTCACAAGCCAGTACCTTAAACTCAGCACAGAAATCAGGGACCAATCAGCTATTAGGAACCAGGAGAGCGCTGATGGGCCGAATGTCCTCATGTCTTTCAAGAAGCATCTCATGTTCTTAGATTATCACCAGCTATAAAACATACCAAACCAGCTGTTTGTTGATCAGGAATTTGATGCTGAATAAACATTTTTTTTTTTTTTAGGATCCATTTGAAGTCACATTATTTCTCTGTATGTTCTGTATCTCCACCATTTCCCAGACCACGTAGTCCTTTGGCAAGCATATCACGATTATTGCAGTCAATAATCAAACCCTGGGCTGCATGTAAGGGTGATTACTATCCTTCACCCCGCAGGTATGTGTGTGCTATTCCTTGCATGTTACACAATGCAGCACTCCCTTTTCTTGTTGATCTATACTTTGTGCTATATTATTTCTCTCGTCAATAAAATCAATGAATACAATGGAAAGAAGTCCTCGATAGATCGTGTTTAGAATTGTGCAAGTAGCATTATGTTTGTAAAGAACAGTAAGTTATAACAGCCAGAATGCCTTTTACATTTCGCTGGGTGCCAGATAGTCATGTGATACTGCCAACAACGTATCAGTCCCTATCACAAGAAATCATATGATATTGCTGTGCTGTTTCAGCATCAACTTGTTGAGATGCTCACCTTTTGGTTTAAAAAAAAAAAACTGCAACTGTGACTAATTTTACAGCAAAGTTAATAATAGCCTAATAATAGATGCAGTGGTCTCTTTGCACTTTGATGTGCTGAGTTGCTACAACTATATCCCATGTAAAAACTCCTTTGATTCCAAAAATGATAATTAAATATGACTTTCATTTTTGTACTCAAAATAGATACCAATAGGACCTGTGACATTCAAAAAGTGTGCAAAGCATTTTAAAGGAACACATTTATAAAATCACACAATATGAATTCCCTTCAGCCCATTGAAATTCAATAGGTTTGTGGCGGAGTGTCCTGTCCCTTTGTTTTTGTATTATGATTATGATGTTAATATGATGGCAAAAGCCAGATTTACAGTATCTATCTATCTATCTATCTATCTATCTATCTATCTATCTATCTATCTATAAGATATATATATATATATATATATATATATATATATATATATATATATATATATATATATATATATATATATATATATATATATATGTTTGTGTGCAGACGGACTAAAGCTCCGATATTATTATTTGTTGTGTGAGACGGGCGAGAAGCCAGTCTTATAATACTATAGTCACATGTATGGGGTTAAAATCCCCATTCATAAAAACCTTGTGCAGAAGGTGACCATCTCCCAAGTTAATTTATTGATTAATTTGTTGCTAGTCGGGAGATGGTCACTTGTATAAAAGCCTGGAGCTCTCTACGCTCAGGGTTGAGTGTGTCTGGAGTGCGGAGGTAAATTAACTAGGTAAGAATAATAACAGTTGCTAAGAGGGCTGGCTTACACACCAGCACGATACTTGTTTGTTATTGATGTATTTGTTTGGCCAACATGCCTTTTGTTTTGTGTAGCTGGTTGTTTTTAAATCTTTTATTTTCTATTTATTAATAAAATACTGAGCGCCGTAGCATTTCAGTTTTACCCCTCCATTCATTGCTTTGGTTTCTGTTCTGGTCTGATGTCACCCCTGCAAAGCCACCCTTTCACAAGGTTGTATTTTAAATTAAATCTATTTTAATAACATAGTAGTTATGGCACCGGTTATGTTGTTACAATGCAACTACACGTGTAAGTCCACAGATTTTGTATCTATACTGTAATTACCCTTGCGGTTTTGTATTTGAAAAGTAAATACCATGTAACCACACATGTGACTGATTTGCAATTATAGGCTTTTAATGTAACCTGTTAACAACATGAAGAGGTCTCTGAAGTAATGTGTTCAGGGGGCTCAGCGTAACAACAGTGGGGGAGGCATCAGTGGAAAAATAAAGCAACACAATATAATCAAAGCACATTCTGAAGAGTTAAAACCGATCCTTGCATTTTGAATGCCAAATCCCTAATTAGCTCTCCTTCTATGTGTCCTGCATACTAAATCATCAATAATAGTTTAGTCAGGATGACACAGCTCTGCATTAATTACTTGAATACTTGCTTTTTGGCATCAAGCTTAAGCAGTTTAAAAAATGGCTGTCTTAAGTAGTATTTGAGATTAATTACTGCATGAAAAAAGACAATATAGCTAAAAGATAACAATATCAGCTGGACAGTTATCCAAAGCTATATATATATATATATATATATATATATATATATATATATATATATATATATATTAAGCAGAGGTAGAGAAGCATTCTAGGTGTGATACAAGCACTGTTTTGATTAGTTCGGCTATAGCACATGCAAGAGCAATCATTTGTATTTGTCTCATGTTTTGACACACTGTTACAAAATTATCTTTTCGAGTTCCGCCACAGTTTTCTCAGGGTAATTTGGATGAGCTTTATTTAAGCAAAAGCAATTCTCCTTTGGAATTCCAATTATCCAGATAATAATTAAACATGGGGTGATATATTTAAATTCCAATAATGCCACCTGGAGCTTTGCTTCAGGAGGATTTTGGATTGTGTAAGAATGCGAGTTGTTTGACAGTGTTAAATGTGCCTTTTAATAATAGAAGTGAAACAATTAAATATAACTGAAAACTAAAAAAAAAGAATATTCAGACGTGTAAAAAAAAGCATAGGTAAAAGCATAGAGCAGGGTTCCGAATGCTGCTGCATGAGGTCCGTTATTACACACCCACTCCTGACTGAGGGAGAGGGCATTCATATGTACCACTGTTTACACTGCCAGTGAACAGCCCAGGATCTCCAAGCAAGCACAACAGGACCGATGCCTTGTGAGCAAAGACGAGACACACACAGCTTCCACAGAGCTGTGAAAGACATTCAATTAAATAGTTATAAGGGAAAGAAGAACTTATTGGTATATGTTTATCGAATGCTTTTTATCATATTCTGACTTTAATTACATTAAATGACATCTGCATTTAAAACACTCTGAAAAAACACACACACACACACACACACACACATATATATATATATATATATATATATATATATATATATATATATATATATATATATATATATATATATATATATATATACAGTGGCTTGCAAAAGTATTCAGACCCCTGACCAATTCTCTCATATTACTGAATTACAAATGGTACATTGAAATTTCGTTCTGCTTGATATTTTATTTTTAAACACTGAAACTCAGAATCAATTATTGTAAGGTGACATTGGTTTTATGTTGGGAAATATTTTTAAGAAAAATAAAAAACTGAAATATCTTGCTTGCATAAGTATTCAACCCCTGTGCTGTGGAAGCTCCCAGTTTGCACCGATGAAAGAAATTGCCCTAACGAGGACACAATTACCTTATCATTGGCCTCCACCTGTGAACCATTAAAGTTGCTGTCACATTTTCTGGATAAAAACCCCACTGTTGAAGGATCATTGGTAAGGCTGTGACTCTGAAGGAAAATTAAGACCAAAGAGCATTCTACAGAAGTTAGAGACAAAGTAATACAAATGCATAGATTAGGGAAAGGGTACAAAATAATATCCAAGTGTTTGGATATCCCAGTGAGCACAGTTGGATCAATAATCAGGAAATGGAAGCTGTATCACACCATCCAGGCACTGCCAAGAAAAGGCCGTCCCTCAAAACTCAGCGCTCAAACAAGAAGAGACTTGTGAGAGAAGCCACAGAGAGGCCAACAATCACTTTGAAGGAGCTACAGAGTTCAGTAGCTGGGAGTGGAGTAATGGTGCACCAGTCAACCATATCAAGAGCTCTGCATAACACTGGCCTGTATGGGAGGGTGGCAAGAAAGAAGCTGTTACTCAAAAAGTACCATCTGAAAGCACGTCTGGAGTTTACCAGAAAGCATGAGAGTGACCCAGCTGCGATGTGGGAAAAGGTTTTGTGGTCAGATGAGACCAAGATAGAGCTTTTTACCCAAAACTCAGTGCTATGTGTGGAACAAACCTAACACTGCCCATGCCTCAAGACACACCATCCCTACAGTGAAGTATGGTGGTGGCAGCATCATGATGTGGGGATGCTTCTCATCAGCAGGGACTGGGCATCTTGTTACAATTGAAGGAAGAATGGATGGAGCAAAATACAGGAAAATACTGCAAGAGAATCTGCTTCAGTCCGCTAAAAAACTGAAGCTTGGGAGGAAATTTACCTTTCAGCAGGACAATGATCCCAAGCACAAGGCCAAAGCAACACTGGAGTGGCTCAAGAACAAAAAGGTGAATGTCCTACAGTGGCCCAGTCAAAGTCCTGATCGCAATCCCACTGAGAATTTGTGGCACTATTTGAAAATTGCGGTCCACAATCGTCGTCCAATCAACCTGAACAACCTGGAGCAAATCTGCCAAGAAGAATGGGCCAAAATCACTCCGACACTGTGTGCAAAGCTGGTACATACCTACCCCAAAAGACTTAAAGCTGTTATTGCAGCGAAAGGTGGCTCTACCAAATATTAATGTGTGGGGGTTGAATACTTATGCAAGCAAGATATTTCAGTTTTTTTTTTTTCTTAAAAATATTTCCCAACATAAAACCAATGTCACCTTACAATAATTGATTCTGAGTTTCAGTGTTTAAAAAAAAAAAATATCGAACAGAATGAAATTTCAATGTTCCATTTGTAATTCAGCAATATGAGAGAATTGGTCAGGGGTCTGAATACTTTTGCAAGGCACTGCATATATATATATATATATATATATATATATATATATATATATATATATATATATATATATATATATATATATATTGTAAACGATCCTCGCACTCACGGAGTTCGTTGCCCCTTTAAGATAGACCCAGGACACAAATTGATCTTTTACGGCGCTGACGCGCACTTTTTAATAAACACAGAAATGAAAACAAAACAAATGCCTAGCTCCCTCTTGGAGCTCTGACTAAACATAGACTGGTTCCTCACTAAACCACAGGACGGCTAAGCCGTTTACCTGACAAACACCAAAACGGGCTTCTCTCAGCACTCTCTTCAATACGACTGGACACACACGCAGTCGGGCTCTTCACTCAGCAGCCCCGATCAGTCTGGCTGCCTCTTTTAAATACCCTGCACCTGTCTCTAATTTATAATTACGATCAGGTGCCGAGGATTAACTAAATCATTAAAACAATTACAATTAAACCCCATAACACCCAAATGTGCATTCTCACAAGGTTTTTAGCAGGGAAGGATTTTACCCCCCTCCCTGGTACCTTACAATATATATATATATATATATATATATATATATATATACACACACACACACACACACAAATGTATATAACTTGAATGGGTTACGACCACTTATTATATAATGCTGGTGAAAGAAAAATGGCTACCCAAAATAAAGGCGTATTCTCCAGCAAATGTGTTTCTGTGACGATGCCTGGTGCCTCCTGCAGTTTGCCCCAAGTGTCTGTATCTGTGAGAGATGTCCAGAATGTTGGTATTAATAAGCAGGCTATAGTATTAACTAGATCAATAAAAATCTTCCAGTATTTTTCCTAGCTGTGGTTATATAATAAAGATATATATATATATATATATCATTGTATATATATATATATATATTATATATATATATATATATATATATATATATATATATATATTGCTGTGACATCCATAACCTTATAGGATATCCTTCTTTCTGTGTTTCTACTGAAATTAATGTCAGAGAGGCATCTTCACCCATCTTCATTCTTTAATGGTGTGATCAGCCGTGGGGGTTGCTCAGTCAGCTGGCTAAGGATCGAGTGGAGGGAAGGATACCAGAGAAAACTGTCAAGGTAATATTGATCCACTCATACTGCTCTGTACTTTAAATTATACCCCAGATTAAATGGATAGAATCTGTAATGTATTTTCTTAGACAAAGATGCTTCGGTGGTAAGGCTGTATGAGTTGAAGATGGAAATCTGTTCATTTAGTATTACATTAATAAAAGAGTGGTTTTAGCACAGATAATGAAATGCCATCCTTATTATTAAAACAACAGCTTTACCTGTGTTTACATTGTGGACACCAGCCTGTCATCTTTTCTTCTGGTCCGGAGTCCCAAGCCCATTCTGTGCATTCACCTATTCATGTTCACGTGACACTTCATTGGAACCTATGTCATGAGAAGCCAGCAATTTCATCTACAGCCCTAAAGGGTTGACATTTGATAGGGGAGGACCTATTTAAACAGGTTAAACACTCAAACACTTACCTTCCAATTACATTTTGTATTGTCCTTTTTTTTTTACTGTAAGTGGCAGCACCAACTAATGAACGTCAATGTATTACCAGCAAAATAGAAGTCAACTGGATCCGAAGTGGCAGGTCACCAGAGTGTGCACATTCTTCAATAGAGTCACGTTGGCTGATATAGACATGTTTCATATACCAATGACAGGCAGCTAGAACCACACAGCATCCTCAAAGGTGGTACATGACATACTGCAAGAACAACAGCACTGGCCAAAACATTCCTTTTAATTCAGCTCAGTATGTGGCTTTCTGTATAGTTCTGACACTACATGCTTAATTGTATTGGTTCAGCGTGCATACTGAATAAAGCATGAGATATCGAGATAGACTGTCTTGTTTTTTAAGTCAAATCTGGTCAGGTTGGTAAGGATACATTCCTAGGGGTATTGTGTACTGTAGCTACATGTGATGTTTTAGAGGTATCAGATAAACAGCAGCTATAATGAAAAATTCATAAAGTAATCCATAAGCAGTGTGGTATTAAGCATTATATTTTGCTGTTTTAATGTGATTGCAGTATCATATTGCAGTATGGTATGATACTGACTACAGCTGTGCATTTATGCCATATTTAATGCTGCAGTCACAAACCAACAGAAATCAGATACTAGGTACCTTTATGTGAGCAGAGCAGAGAATTTGGTTTTAAAATATATTACACATATTCTGATTACTTGATTAGATTACAATAAAGTAAAAAAACAGCTGAACAGATCTTAGATTTGATAATGATAGCATGTGTATCAGACCTCCCGAAACTCACTTATTTAAAATGCACTTTGTTCAATTTGGAAAGCTGTTATTCTCAATTTGAAGTAGTCTCCAACATAATAGACATTAATTCATAATGCAATATTTATGTGTGTATTTTTTTATTTATTTATTCATGTATATGTTTATTTCATGCATTGGTCTTGGACTCTTTTGTAGAATAATTGTATTCATTGTTAAAAGCATACTGACACTTGATAACAGTGGCAAGTAATAATAGAGGTAATCATTTTTCCGATCTAGCATTTTCAACAAGCGCTGCTACTGATTAGAACGAATTTCAGAAATACATTTAAAGGCTCCTCTAAATGCATTTAAAGTAAAAAGCGACCAACTTCATTCTGTGTCTCCTTGTATGGATGTCAGCATATCAGCCAAGCTGTTCATAATGAGAAGAAACTTTATTTTAAGTGCCACATAAACTGGAGTCATTTAAAGAAAGGTTGAGATTTTTCAATTCTCACTGCGACTTAAAGATTGCACTTCAACATAGGAACTGTGCAGACTCTCACAATAGCATGTGATGATACTGCTGACTAGGAATTCTAGGAATTCAGATATAGGAACTGTGCAGACTCTCGCAATAGCATGTGATGATACTGCTGACTAGGAATTCAGATATAGGAACTGTGCAGACTCTCGCAATAGCATGTGATGATACTGCTGACTAGGAATTCAGATATAGGAACTGTGCAGACTCTCGCAATAGCATGTGATGATACTGCTGACTAGGAATTCAGATATAGGAACTGTGCAGACTCTCGCAATAGCATGTGATGATACTGCTGACTAGGAATTCAGATATAGGAACTGTGCAGACTCTCGCAATAGCATGTGATGATACTGCTGACTAGGAATTCAGATATAGGAACTGTGCAGACTCTCGCAATAGCATGTGATGATACTGCTGACTAGGAATTCAGATATAGGAACTGTGCAGACTCTCGCAATAGCATGTGATGATACTGCTGACTAGGAATTCAGATATAGGAACTGTGCAGACTCTCGCAATAGCATGTGATGATACTGCTGACTAGGAATTCAGATATAGGAACTGTGCAGACTCTCGCAATAGCATGTGATGATACTGCTGACTAGGAATTCAGATATAGGAACTGTGCAGACTCTCGCAATAGCATGTGATGATACTGCTGACTAGGAATTCAGATATAGGAACTGTGCAGACTCTCGCAATAGCATGTGATGATACTGCTGACTAGGAATTCAGATATAGGAACTGTGCAGACTCTCGCAATAGCATGTGATGATACTGCTGACTAGGAATTCAGATATAGGAACTGTGCAGACTCTCGCAATAGCATGTGATGATACTGCTGACTAGGAATTCAGATATAGGAACTGTGCAGACTCTCGCAATAGCATGTGATGATACTGCTGACTAGGAATTCAGATATAGGAACTGTGCAGACTCTCGCAATAGCATGTGATGATACTGCTGACTAGGAATTCAGATATAGGAACTGTGCAGACTCTCGCAATAGCATGTGATGATACTGCTGACTAGGAATTCAGATATAGGAACTGTGCAGACTCTCGCAATAGCATGTGATGATACTGCTGACTAGGAATTCAGATATAGGAACTGTGCAGACTCTCGCAATAGCATGTGATGATACTGCTGACTAGGAATTCAGATATAGGAACTGTGCAGACTCTCGCAATAGCATGTGATGATACTGCTGACTAGGAATTCAGATATAGGAACTGTGCAGACTCTCAAAATAGCATGTGATGATACTGCTGACTAGTAATTCAGATATAGGAACTGTGCAGACTCTCAAAATAGCATGTGATGATACTGCTGACTAGGAATTCAGATATAGGAACTGTGCAGACTCTCGCAATAGCATGTGATGATACTGCTGACTAGGAATTCAGATATAGGAACTGTGCAGACTCTCGCAATAGCATGTGATGATACTGCTGACTAGGAATTCAGATATAGGAACTGTGCAGACTCTCGCAATAGCATGTGATGATACTGCTGACTAGGAATTCAGATATAGGAACTGTGCAGACTCTCGCAATAGCATGTGATGATACTGCTGACTAGGAATTCAGATATAGGAACTGTGCAGACTCTCGCAATAGCATGTGATGATACTGCTGACTAGGAATTCAGATATAGGAACTGTGCAGACTCTCGCAATAGCATGTGATGATACTGCTGACTAGGAATTCAGATATAGGAACTGTGCAGACTCTCGCAATAGCATGTGATGATACTGCTGACTAGGAATTCAGATATAGGAACTGTGCAGACTCTCGCAATAGCATGTGATGATACTGCTGACTAGGAATTCAGATATAGGAACTGTGCAGACTCTCGCAATAGCATGTGATGATACTGCTGACTAGGAATTCAGATATAGGAACTGTGCAGACTCTCGCAATAGCATGTGATGATACTGCTGACTAGGAATTCAGATATAGGAACTGTGCAGACTCTCACAATAGCATGTGATGATACTGCTGACTAGGAATTCAGATATAGGAACTGTGCAGACTCTCGCAATAGCATGTGATGATACTGCTGACTAGTAATTCAGATATAGGAACTGTGCAGACTCTCGCAATAGCATGTGATGATACTGCTGACTAGGAATTCAGATATAGGAACTGTGCAGACTCTCGCAATAGCATGTGATGATACTGCTGACTAGGAATTCAGATATAGGAACTGTGCAGACTCTCGCAATAGCATGTGATGATACTGCTGACTAGGAATTCAGATATAGGAACTGTGCAGACTCTCAAAATAGCATGTGATGATACTGCTGACTAGGAATTCAGATATAGGAACTGTGCAGACTCTCGCAATAGCATGTGATGATACTGCTGACTAGGAATTCAGATATAGGAACTGTGCAGACTCTCGCAATAGCATGTGATGATACTGCTGACTAGGAATTCAGATATAGGAACAGTGCAGACTCTCGCAATAGCATGTGATGATACTGCTGACTAGGAATTCAGATATAGGAACTGTGCAGACTCTCGCAATAGCATGTGATGATACTGCTGACTAGGAATTCAGATATAGGAACTGTGCAGACTCTCGCAATAGCATGTGATGATACTGCTGACTAGGAATTCAGATATAGGAACTGTGCAGACTCTCGCAATAGCATGTGATGATACTGCTGACTAGGAATTCAGATATAGGAACTGTGCAGACTCTCGCAATAGCATGTGATGATACTGCTGACTAGGAATTCAGATATAGGAACTGTGCAGACTCTCGCAATAGCATGTGATGATACTGCTGACTAGGAATTCAGATATAGGAACTGTGCAGACTCTCGTAATAGCATGTGATGATACTGCTGACTAGGAATTCAGATATAGGAACTGTGCAGACTCTCGTAATAGCATGTGATGATACTGCTGACTAGGAATTCAGATATAGGAACTGGAGACTCTCGCAATAGCATGTGATGATACTGCTGACTAGGAATTCAGATATAGGAACTGTGCAGACTCAGTAAGTGTGTAGAGATTAATTATGTAGCTACTTCGTAGTTAGCTAAAGAACAACGGAGAGAATGAGAAGAACATTCTGGACAATCAGGCTCACATGATTTCTTACTTTGTTAATGACTGTTGTCATTTAATTAGTTAGAACAACATCAGTCTCCCAGAGATTTCATCCTACTGAGGGCTTTTACTTTCCTACATTTTAGTGTCAAGTCAAGTTCTGCATGTCAAGCCTTGATGTCAAGTATCCTCTTTTTAAATGATAAAAGTCACCATTGTGTCCTAATTAAGAAACAGATTTCAAGCAAAAAGAGTGCTCCTAACATACAGCATGTGTTTTCCTGTTCAGCAAACATCTTCACTACACAGCCCTTATCAGTCTTCCCAGCGACAACGAGTGGAAGCAACAGCGTGGGAGAAGTACAGGCGTGGAAAAGTGCAGAGCAGTTTAGAAGCAGTTTGAAAGCAGGTTGACAGCTGCAGAAGAAACTAAACTTAAAAAACCCCAAACATTAGCATGGTCTTCAAGACAGTAATCTGTGACACCTGCATGATGTGGGAAATCCGAGAAAATCCAGCAGAGCTAAACCAAGTGTGCGTAAAATCCACATGAACCAGGCACTTGCATAAATTAGTAAGTATGCTAGAAATGGAGCTGGAAGAAATGAGACAGCAACTGGATCTTGAGGAGCTGGCATACTCACAATTCATGGAAGTCTGCACCACCCCTAACAGACTGAAAGCTACCAGGGAAATAGAAGGTCAGAACAGCTGGATTCAGGTAGGCAGAAGCAGGAAAAACAAGAAACTTTGTCAATCACAACCACCAGAAATCAAAACAGCCAACAAATTTGAGCCACTTCAAAATTTTGATGAGCCAAACCAACATCAAGAGAACGAAAGGAACAACATCTAGGACCCTTTTAACAGTGGTGACCAGACAGCAAAAAGAATGGAGGTCATGATTATTGGGACTCCATATTGAGAAACACAGCAAGTTCAATTTTCAGTTTGGACACCCTTAGTGTGCTGCCTTCCGGGAGCCTCGGTCAAGCACATCACTGAGAACGTGGACAGGCTCCTAGAACGAACAGATCGTGGATCAGCTCCTAGAATGACCCGGTAGTAGTCGTCCACATCGGTACAAACAACATTGGAAGAGACAGACCAAAATCCCTGCAAAACAAATTCAGAGAACTAGGAAGGAAATTTAAAGACAAGACCAAAACTGTGATATTTTCTGGGATACTACCGGCACCTTGCAAAGGACCATATGGACAGCTGGAAATAATTAACCTAAACACATAGCTGAAGACGTGGTGCACACGGGAAGGCTTCACCTATCTTGATCATTGGACCACATTCTGCAACAAGGACTATCTGTATGGACAGGACGGACTGCAGTTAAATAAAAACGGAACCAATCTACTTGGAGAAAAGATCCTCAAGCAGGTTCAGAAGCATTTAAACTAGAAAGGAAGGGGGGAGAAATCAACAAAAAAACAGAAGGGAGACCGCATCAAAACAAGAACAACAACTCAGGTAAGACAACCATTAAATGTATTTATCTAAATGCTAGAAGTATCAGAAACAAAATTCTACAACTTGAAGCTACTGCACTAACAAGTAACTATGATGTGATAGATGTTACAGAAACTTGGTTGTCTGAGAGTGATGGGGACGAATATAATATTTGTGGGTATATACTGTATAGGAAAGACAGGCAGGACAGAAGAGGTGGACGGTAGTGCTATACATAAGAAACAGTCTTGAAGCCCAGGTGTTAAACCTGGACAAAGAAAATAAAGCCGAATCAATATGGGTCAGAATAACTGACAAACATTTAAAGGGCATAATAATAAGAGCATGCTATAGATCGCCAGATTCAGACGGTGAGCAAAATAATCTGTTATACAATGACATTAGAAATGCGTGTAGCAAGGGAGAAGCCATACTAATGGGGGATTTCATCTTCCCCCATTTAAAATGGGAAAACCCGATGGGTAGCACGACGGATATAATTGAAATGGTAGAATTGAGAAATGACTGCTTCCTAACACGGTTTGTCAAGACACCGACTAGAGGGGATGCATGCCTTGATTTAGTCTTTTCAAATAATGAAGACAGAATAACTAAAACAGGTCAGAGAACCATTAGCAAACTCAGACCACAACATGGTCTCATTTGAAGTGCTTTTTAAAACCCCAAAAGTAATGACTAAAGCTAAGGTGTACAATTTTAGAAAGCAAACTATGAAGGTATGAAACAAAGACTAACAGAAGTAAATTGGAGTAAAATAGAGAAAACATCAACAGAAAAAGGATGGCTGTTCTTCAGAAATGTAGTACTAGAGGCACAAAAAAATTACATCCTTAAAGTAGACAAATCTAAATGTAAAACTAAATTGCCAAAATGGTTTAATAGATCAATTAAAAAAAAAATATTAGGCAAAAAAAGGCACTTTACAGAGATTTAAAAATGGACCAAAAACAAAGTACACAGAAAGAGTACACAGAACTGCAAATGCAAGTCAAAAAGGAAGTTAGAAAGGTCAAGAGAGAAATAGAAATGAACATTGCTAGGGGGCTAAAACCAATTCCAAAATGTTTTTCCAATATTACAGCAGTAAGATAACAATCAGAGAGGAGGTTAAATGTCTAAGAGATACAAATGGCAAAATCATAGATGAAGAAAAAAATATATATTAAATGATTACTTTTCACAAGTTTTTACAAAAGAGGATGCGGACAACATGCCGCACATGTCATCCAGTTCCTATCCAGTTTTAAATAACTTTAGCATAACCGAGGCAGAAGTATTAAAGGGACTAGGAGCTCTTAAAATAAACAATTCTCCTGGGCCGGATGAGATCCTCCCAATAGTACTCAAAGAAATGAAAGAAGTTATTTACAAACCGCTAACCAAGATCATGCAACAGTCTCTTGACACAGGGGTTGTACCGACAGACTGGAAAATTGCAAATGTAATACCGATCTACAAAAAGGGAAACAAAACTTAACCAGGTAACTACAGACCAGTAAGCCTGACTTCTATTATATGCAAACTTATTGAAACTATAATAAGATCCAAAATGGAAAATTACCTATATGGTAACAGTATCCTAGGAGATAGTCAACATGGTTTGAGGAAAGGGAGGTCGTGTCTAACTAACCTACTTGATTTTTTTGAGGCTGCAACATCGATAATAGATAATTGCAAAGCATATGACATGGTTTATTTAGATTTCCAGAAAGCTTTTGACAAAGTCCCGCATAAAAGATTAATTCTCAAACTGAATGCATTAGGAATCCAAAGAAATGCATGCACATGGATTAGGGAGTGGTTAACATGTTGAAAACAGAAAGTAAAGATTAGAGGAGAAACCTCAAAATGGAGTGTGGTAACCAGTGGAGTACCACAGGGACCAGTATTAGGTCCTCTGCTATTCCTAATCTACATTAATGATTTATATTCTGGTATATTAAGCTAACTTGTTAAATTCACAGACGACACAAAAACAGGAGGAGTGTCAAACACTGTTGCAGCAGCAAAGGCCATTCAAAATGATCTAGACAAGATTCAGAACTGGGCAGACACATGACAAATTATATTTAATAGAAAAAAGTGTAAGGCACTGCACGCAGGAAATAAAAATGTGCATTATAAATATCATATGAGAGATATTTAAATTTTAGAAGGAATCTATGGAAAAGACCTAGGAGTTTTTGTTGACTTCATCTAGACTTCATCTAGACAATGTGGGGAAGCTATAAAAAAGGCCAACAAGATGCTCAGATACATTGTGAAAAGTGTTGAACTTAAATCAATGGTATTGATGTTAAAACTGTACAATGCATTAGTAAGACCTCATCTTAAATATTGTGTTCACCTCGCTACAAAAAAGATATTGCTGCTCTAGAAAGAGTGCAAAGAAGAGCGACCAAAATCATTCTGGGTTTAAAAGGCATGTCATATGCAGACAGGCTAAAAGTATTGAATCTATTCTGTCTTGAACAAAGAAGACTACGCGGCGACCTAATTCAAGCATTCAAAATTCTAAAAGGTATTGACAATGTCGACCCAAGGGACTTTATCGACCTGAAAAAAGAAACAAGAACCAGAGGTCACAAATGGAGATTAGACAAAGGGGCATTCAGAACAGAAAATAGGAGGCACCTTTTTACACAGAGAATCGTGAGGGTCTGGAATCAACTTCCCAGTAATGTTATTGAAGCTGACACCCTGGGATCCTTCAAGAAGCTGCTTGATGAGATTCTGGGATCAATAAGCTACTAACAACCAAACAAGCAAGATGGGCCGAATGGCCTCTTCTCGTTTGTAAACTTTCTTATGTTCTTATGTTCTTATGTCTGTTTTGTCTCCCCTTTATAGTTTGTTAGGATAGGGTTACTTATAGGAATATGGTTAGGGTTATGGTTAGGATTAGGGTTATATCATGCAAAAAAACTGGCATCTGACTGTGCATAATAACATTGTAATTATGTATAAGTACACACATGTTTACTAGTAACTACTATGTAAATGAACAGTAGTTATAGACACGTAAAGTGTTACCACCATTAATGTTACCACAAGGTGCTTTTGTCAACTGTGTCTTCAGTAGCTACTTTTAATTTATAGAACTTTTGTCACAAACATTACAAATACCATAGAAAGTAAACTGTGTTAATACTCAGGACTATAACAGAACTGTTTGGGTGTTGACAGTATATTTAACACATACATGACCAAAGCAAGATTGTTTTTAAAAATGTAATTTGTTACTTAAGATGGAACTGCTAAGACATTCACACACAATAAAAACAAACTGACAATAATACATTTCAGTGTTTTCTCTTCATTTGGAAATATACCTTACAATGCTGGTAAAATACAGAGCCTTCCCTGGGGAGCTTTGTAGTTTCAATGTTGAATTTTGTATTGGGGACCCTAGGAATGTGCAGAGATGATGAAGGGATGAAATGACTCAACATTCATTGAATTTGCTTATCTGCGGCTTACCGTGGGCCTAGATGTGAATATCTTAGTACAAATTGTCTTGATTTTTTTTTTTAAACTCACACTTTCAAGGTCAACTAATACACATCAGGAGTACATTTATTTGACCTTAGGAACCTTTGGCTAAACAAAAGGCAATGTAAAGGCTATAATGCCATGTGCTTTACTAAGGAGGATTGCTGCGAACATTGGCTATTGTTGACTAAAATAATCTGTTGCAAACCTATACACAATCAATTGAGGCAATTCAAATAAGCTTCTGACCTTGATAAATGAAAAGCATTGTACTGTCATTCACATTGTTAAAATGGAAAGCATTAAATAGCTGCCAGTAACTCATGTTAAATCCAGCCCACTACATTTTTTTTATGGCTATGTAATAGTTTCCAGCACAATTACTAATAGATTCCTACTTGTATTGGGTCATCGCTCAGCAGCGGTAAGAATGACCAATGCATCCCATATGGTGATTGTAACAGGGGATGTGCTACATGTGCGGGTCATCACTCGATAATGCTGAGAAACGGAGCATTGGTATTGACACAGAGCACAGGCGTGCAGATTTATTTACAATACAAGCGCTGACACTAGGGTACCCACAACGGTAGCCCTAGTGTCACATCTAAAAATAAAAGTTTGCCACATAAAATGGCAAGCGCTAGCCCCACTACAAGGAACGCCCCTCCAGGAACCTGCTACTCTACGTAACCATCTCTATACTGTGGTGGGAGCAACATCCCCTAAACTGACTTACTTCTGGGCTCCTGGAGTCCCAGCTCTCTCATGGAGACTCCTATCTCTTCACACCACCTTGGCTGGGCACCGTCTTGGAATGGAATTGTTTCATAGTAGCTGTTCTTGAAAATGGATGCTCTGCTCCTTGATGCAAACAAAAGCTCTCATTCAGAGCCAGTCTGTGTGTCAATGGTATTGCAATAACCCTGAGCTGCAGCCTCTTTTTGAGCTCCGCGCTGCATCCATGGGCACCCCCCCAGCCAATCCAGACCACTCAATCAGCTCAGTGCAGGGCGAGCCCACTGTCTCCTGCTTTCTCAAAGGCACACACACACTCCACAAACCAGCAACAGGGATCTCCCTGTTACAATGATAAAAAAATGATAAAAACATGTGACAATGCGTGGACCATAATAGTAATTTGTTTTATAAAGCATCTGCTAAACAACAACAACAACAACAACTATATGAATGGCTCTGCCAAGGGGTGTCTCAGAACAATGACTTGAGAGAAACACAAGCCTTGTCGCTACCAGCATAGAGGAACGGGTTAGCTGAAGAGAACATTTCAAGAGGTGAAGTAGCTTGGAAATATGTCTACAAATCTCAAGGATCATTTCAGTCAATCAGATGTACATAGAGGGGTCCTAATTCATCCACATACCGTGATAGCGACCCTCTCAGAACTACCAGGGATTAATACTCTTGAAACTCATATGTCTTCCAATACAAAAAATACAACCAAAAACACATAATAAATGTCTTTCAACACTGGGAACAAAAACAGCAAAAAAAGACAAACAACAAAACAAGGCTAAACAGCACTAAACTACAGGTCAGGCTTGCTCCTGGTAAGCTTGCATTTGCATTAGTGTTGAGTATGAATGTGTTGGCTCTGACCAAAATTAGAAGCCTTTGATCAGTGGAGAATGTACTGTTTACTTATTTTCTTTTTGTAATGGAAAAAGGGCTTTGAACTTTTATTAGTACGGAAATCAAATTATCTTGGATTAAAGTCCTAAAGAAACTCTTCCCAGCTATAAAATTAAAATCTTAAACATTGCTGGGCTGATGTGTTTTCTAGTTACAGGGGTAAATAAGGCCATATGCAGTAACCCATATACACCTTGGAAAGCTTGTTTTCCCAAAGGTTAAAGGTTAACTCACACCGGAAACATGGGGTACAAGAGGAGAGAAAGTGCTTGGGTCAAGGAGTTCCACTAAAAGGCATAGCCAATAAAGGGTTGTTTGTTGTTGTCAAGGCCCGACACACTGATGTCTACTCTACTGCAGGGTGTATGAAATACACGGCCCAGTGGAGGAATACACGACTGGTTGGCTGTTGTTGTTTAAAACAACTGCACTGAAGCTAATCCAGAGCACGACCCAGAAAAGCAGGGTTGTGCAGTCTGGTACGCATCCCTGGCTGGTGGAATCACTCGACAGCGGGGATGCGGCGAGGCCTACTCCCGGTGGAGGAACTGTGTTCGCCCAAGAGCGTAGACTGAAAAGATGTACACATGGACTCCTTTAAATCAATACTACAGAGGCAGTCTCGCACACGCGGTAAGGAAAGGAGGACAGTAAGGAAAGGCAGCCTCCCGTGAAAAGCCTCAAGTGAGCAGACTCCTGTGAAAAGGAGGAAGAAAAAGAGTTTTGGGGCCACTGATTCCAGGAAAACGGCAAGCCAGCTTTCAGCATAAATGTCGGGGAACTGCAGTTGGCTCAGAAACTTTTACACAAAACGCTCAGTTCAACTCTTACCTTACCGTCTAGAGATGCAAAAAAAGAAATGGCTTCCATGGAATGACAGTTTTAACCCCTCGGTGGGGGGACAGAAGATGTCATTCAGGAAGGGGCCTCTCAGCAGCTCTGGTATAGAGAGCTCAGTTAATATCTACCAATAGGCAGGCATATCCGATATGTAATGTTTTGGTGGTCGTCTTTAGATTGAAAGCAAAATGTTTTTCAGTTTTCCAACGTGATATGATACTGGACTTAATATGAGCCCGTCAGCCTTCTGGTGGCATTACAAATTTACAGGACACTGTGACATTTTTTTAAGTCAGATCTGACATTTCGTAATATGTTTCCCAAGTTATTCAAACTGATTTGACTAGTTCGCCTAAAAACATTCCTTCGGTCAACAATGACTCAAGCAAGACTGAATAGCATTGCTGTGCTCCATATTCACAGAGATGCAGAATCAGTGGACTTTGAAGCAGTTATAAATTACTTCATTAGCAGAAGCACAGTGAGAAGGAACACTTTCACAATGACACAGGCATGAAGGTAAGAGATTTGTTTTTTGTACTGCTAGATATGGGGGGGGGGGTGGTTGTTGCATCGGGCATCCCCAATCAATTGGAAAAGTTGCAGCCTATGTGCAAGTTTATCCTTAGCCATGCATCTATGCTGCTAAATGTGTCAAATTTTAGCCATCAATTTATACAACAGCATTCATACTACAGACCTGTATGAAAACATAATTAGTAGATTTTTTTTTGGCATGGTTCAGTTAAAAATGTTCATCATGCTTCCATTTCATTACTAAAGTTCCATAGCATCTGTCTTTTCTAAAAAAAAAAAAAAAAACACACACAAAGAAACCTTAAACTTGCATAATGTTGCAACAATTGAACAATCCAGAAGCACAAGCTTTAGGCTGGTGTTTTTAGATTGCTGGCTGCATGTAAATATCCCCTCCTAAAACAGGGGTGACTACTTCATTATTCCCTGTACTGCATTATCCTTGCCTCAAACAATATTTTTGTCTTGAAAAAGTTTTGTTTGCTTATTTCCATGTGTCTGGTGTGAGTGGGCTTTAATGCATTTAATGAAGAGGCTCTTCTTTACCCCATGCCAGAGCCCACCACAGGCTTTAGGGCAGTATCTAATTGCTTTTTGAATGATCCCACTGCGGTCCATCTCTCTGTGAGCCCTACTCTCTGTGCTGCTTTTGAAACTTGAGTTAACCTTGTCGGCTCCATTTAGGATCTTTACACTTCAAAGTGTGTCAGCAGGAGAGCAGAACAAGAAAGGAAGTGGCAGAGACCTCATAGAACTCATACTTCCTCCTGGCAAGACAGTGAATTAACTGCTGCAGAAACATAATTCCCTTTTGAGGCTGCAACTGTGAGGAGGAAAGCCGGAGCAGCGTGCTAACTGCACAGTGACCACTGTAACCCAGACCCTGGAGCAGACCCAGGAGCAGAGCGTGAAGTGGCACTCAACTTTAGTTGCTAATTTAGTCTGTAGAAAATGCTTTGAATTTAGTTTCAGGCACAGAAGCACTGTAAAACGAATGATTATTTCCTCTTCGTTTTAGAAGGCATTATGATTGCTCTTGGGAAAGAGCCTTGTGAACATGGCCTCATTAATTACTGAACTCTGTCTGACTGACTGGCAATACAGTATATCCATGAATAAAGAAACCTTGTTTGGTGGCTGGCCAGAGATCATTGTTGTAGGGCCTTCACAGAGGTTTCCATCCCTAGCATGCTCTTAATATTTTCATTTAACATACATTATGCATTACACATTTTCACACCACTTTTTAGGACTTACTTAAGTGCTTAAAATCTGGAGTCAGTCATATATTCATAAATATCAAGACGATAAATACATGCAAGCTTAATGCAATGAAACATGACTTGCCATGTCCATTGAAAAAGTGATCTTATATGACTGTGTGCAAAATCAACACAACTGCCTAAAATCTTTTTTTTTTTTGATGAAATCTGTTCATCTGAAAAATGTTCTACATTAGGGACACACAACATTAGACTAAACCTCAATGGTCACCTCCCCTACACATTGTGAACCAATATATTTAAATTTCTCTAAAATACCAACATGGACACACTGAAAAAGTACGGTGTAGATGCAAAGCATTTGACAGCTAGGCTAATTGTAAATGATTCCTTGATCAAGTTACTCAACAGCTTTTATATTTCATGCAGTGGCTTCTGCTGTAGGAGGTGAATGAGACACACACCCCTATATGCTCATGTACTGTCCTGTTTCTCTTTGAGTTTCCTGTTATATGACTATTATTATCAATAGAGAAAGTTTGAACTAGGTGTCAAAGTTCTGCTTTGCTCGTACTGCTTTGGGGGTTCTTTCATCTTTACAGTAACATTGATATATTTCTAATGGAATTCATGTTATATTTTAATCTTGTTGTTTCTTCTTGTACCTGTGGGCTGAGCTGTATATTATGTTCTCTATCTCAATTTTAAATCATCCGATAATATCATCCGAGCTGATAATAAAATCTGTTTTATGTAGCTCTGTAATAATAGATATGGCAAAACATTTCACAGAGAAAGATCAAACAATAAATCACTTGCATAAAAAGGGAGACAAACGCATTCCTAAACTGCTTGGAAAGGTATTGACTGGCAATAACACAGCGGTCTCACACATGCACATTACAAAAGCCTGCTGTTCCTCGCGTGCATGACATGGACACATTAAGAAATCATTTTCTTAGCTACACATCACTTTATTGTTCTAGCTCGAAGAGTCAGCCCTGTTCAGATCACCTGCAGTAACACTGTCTGGCTGAGTGGACAGAGGTGAATGGTGCTGGGTACAAGCATATCAGTCATATGCTCTGACTTGCCTTATCAGCACAAATCTCCAACAAGGACCTAACTTATTTATAGTGAATTGGAAAGTCAAGAGGACCTGTAGTGATCTGCTCTGTATCAAGTGAAAAGTTGTTATCCAGAAGTAGACCAAGGCTTCGTAATGTGGGGGAAGGCAGCAGCAGACAGTTTCCGAAGTTCAGGGTGGTAATATTGAGATTCTTAAGTTGAGTTTTCGATCCTACTAGAAGCAGTTCAGATTTGTTAGTGTTGAACTGAAGAACATTGGCAAAATTCCCATATATTCACCTAATTCTTGCTCTGAGAAAGTTGAATGTCATCTTTACAGAAATGCATTCTTTTTTTCTGAGATAAAGGTCAATTTACTACAAGGTGGATAGTGGAATCCAAATCTAAGGTTCATTATCAATCAAATCCCTATATTTCACAGCACATTCAGTTTGTCAATAGAGTGCATGTTTCTAGATGAAATCATTATAATCAAATAGAACATTTACCTTTTTCTCCTGAGCAAACGAGTGATGGAAATGTCATCCTCAGAAGGAGAGCACTGTGGGCAGAGTGCCTCCCTGCTAGGATTTTATTTCAGACATGTTTGATTTGATTTCTCATTTGGACTGATCACCAGTGGGTTGTTTACAGAGAAGCACTCTTCCACCCAGCTTCAATGCCCTCTGTTGCCATTTCATCAATTAATAACAGAACCTTATTTTTGTTAGGGCATACCATGGAAAAGTGCCTTTACTGATTGATAGCCAGCATTGCAGAAACAGGCAGTAAACGGGGTTAGATGATATTAACAAGCCTCACCAGTGTCATAAGTCCTGGTTAGGGGTTACTGTAATATCATACATTTGACAGGTTATATATTTTTACAGTGACATCTGCCTTTCCCAATACAACATTGTGAAATTAAAACCAGTTTCATTATAGAAGCAAACAAGCGAAAGTGAGTGTTATGTTTTCTATAAGTGATTTCCCTCCAAACCCACATAGTAAAGGAGTTTAAGCACGTGGGTGAGTTACTGAGGTTAATTCAAACTCCCACTTACAACTTTCTGTGTATAAATGATCCTGAGAGCAGGATCTTGTGCAATACATCATTCAAAAGCCCTGACCTTGAATGCCGATAAATCCTCCAATACAAAAGAACTACAATACTAAAAAATGACTTATTTGTGATATACTTGATGTTAAATAATTACTGATTTAAAAAATAAATATATATATATATATATATATATATATATAAAGGTTTCACCAAAGTATTAACCAGGAGATTGGAGATTTATCCAATTATGATCTTTCAGTTTTGTATTTTTAATATATATATATATATATATATATATATATATATATATATATATATATATATATATATTATATTCTCAATAAAAACTTGTTTCCTCTTAACATTGTGGAGTATGGTGTGTAGACAAGTCGAAAAAAACCTCATTTAAATGCATGAAACTCTGAGGCACTGACACAACAAAATGTGAAAAAAGTTCAAGGGGGTGTAGACCTTCTATAGGCACTGTTTATGATTCCATTGTAGGGATAAAAATGGGCATACATGGTTATACAGAGTTAGTTCTGTTTATGTACATTCTGGGGTGAAACTAAGTTAAGAAGACCAAAGTTTCAACTAATGCCTTCATCACTTCTTATCAGTAAAACTTTTAAAAAAGGTTTATGAATAAGAGTTTGATATCCATGAAACTGTATCAGACTTTTCTAGGCTTAACAACAGTCTATAACAATGCCGTCATTAATGGTTTGTGAAGTGGGTCCAGCATTCCGAGGTACCGATATTCTGCTGTATCTTTCAGAAACAATGGATCAGGAATTCTCAAACTAGGGGTCAGAAAAAATCAGTTCTTTCTTTTTACCTGCTCATTAAACTGGAGTGAGTACAGTGATCCCTCTCGATTATAACACACCTCGGATATAATGCTCCTACAGCATGTCCCCCAATTCCCTATACTACTGATTCATGCAATATTTCTACAGTAAATACAGTACAGTGTTGTTCAAACTGTAAACAACTTTTAGTCTAACTTCCGTTTCTGTCTCTCCCTTTTGATAGAGTATCTGACCTGAAGAAAAGCTGAGCTGGCACTTTATAACACAGACATCTTATTCAGAATTCGTTCTATAACTAAATACATATGATGCCTATTATGTGGTTATCTTTCCTAATGCATTTGATTTGCTGCGAGAGGAGCTGTGGCTTTCTCTGTGTGACGAGACTCTTCAGCTTCTCTTCAGCCCCACTCCGGCAGCCGAACCTGGGACGAGCTCACTCCCTTCTTGCATTTGGTTTAGCCACCGTTTAGCCAGGCTATTTATAGTTTAAAAACTGCTAATTAAAATGATTCATGAGTGGGAATGTTATTTTTTTCTTTTTTTAGGCATTGATTACATGGTGCTTTATTCATGGTTAATTCAAGGAAACTTACAATTTTGGTTCACTATATGTGCATTATAGAGAGGGAGTTATTTTATTTTGCATTTCAGTCCATAACGCTCATATTGTGTGTGTCCTCGTGTTATAGCGAGGTAGCACTGTACGTGAAAGTTCAGAGTTGTGTTATGAAAGTCCGTCTGATTAACAATCATACATTTTAAGGGGGTATATTAGGGGATCACGGCAGACCCAAGAGACAGTATAGTTGATTGTAAAATCGAATTGTTGATTTTTGACTGTACGCTCACAATTGGTTTTGACTGTGCACTCGTAATTAAAATATGATATCTTGTTTGTATTCACATTCCATTTGCCAGGGATTATGTAAAGTGTTAAGTTTGTATTCACAATGCAATTACATCCAAATGTGAAGTACAAAGACTGAATTACATTTGTAGTATGTGTGTTGTGTTGTATTTAATTGTGTGGATCTGTAGCAGGTGTTTCCTAATCACTGATGGTGTTCTTAGGTGATTCTGAAAGGATCATTGAGTGTGTTAAAACATCTATAAAAATTAATTCATCACCATATTTATGCCTACGTATTTGCAACAAATAACTATTTTAACTGCTACTTACCCATGAGCCAGCCTTATTCCAGCTACCCTCCAGTATTTAAAAAAAAAAAGACTAAAAATGAGGAAAAAAGTTACAAGAAACAGATGTCTACAATTATTTATTTCAGCAATTTATTTATATATATATATATATATATATATATATATATATATATATATATATATATATATATATATATATATATATTATATTTCTTTATTTAAATAAGAGAATCAGTCTATGAAATTCTGGCATGTGATTGGTTAAAACCTCATCACATGATCAAAAATAGACCCAAGTATTGCCCCTGTGACGCTGTTTATGGTCAATAGTTTTATTACAAATTCCTTCAAATCACATAATGTTCTTACTCTCTTCACACATCAAAGCAAAATGGTGGACAACAGAAAATAAATTACAAAATATACTACAAAACAGCTTGTGGCTTCAGGCATTATAGCCCCCTGTTGCTAACTACAGTTCTTATTTCGGGTGCCATAGTTTCCCACTATACACCTATTCTCCAGTACATATTTCCTATAGTAAATATGAACTGGAGAGAGGGGATAGAGTGGAAAATAACTGCCCCGAGGGAAGACTATTATTACTGATGGGGCTATAATGCCCAAAGCTGCAGGGTGGATGTAACAATAATCTTCCCAAGGAGCATTTAGTTTTCCACTATGAGCTGAGCCTGCAGTACATATTTAATATATGAATCAAATAAGTGAGGCAAGGTTGCATGCAAATATGACTTGATATAGTTTGTTTAAATATACCTAATACAGCATCAGTAAATAAATACACACACACACACACACACACACACACACACACACACACACACACACACACACACACACACACACACACTTAATCCATTTAATCTATGTCTCTCCTCTGCCTGCACCTACCTCACATGGAAAGGTATCTGAATTATGTTGCACCAATATTTACATAATTTTTCATAAAAACACCCGACTTTACACACCTGGTAAGCATGACGGTGAAGTACTCCAAGATCAGGGCCTGTGAACCTAGGCATATTTGATATGCCTATAGCAACCAATACTGAACAAGGAACATATACTGTGTGCCTATATCAACCAATACTGAACAAGGAACATATACTGTGTGCCTATAGCAGCCAATACTGAACAAGGAACATATACTGTGTGCCTATAGCAACCAATACTGAAAAAGAAAAATATACTATGTGCCTATAGCAACCAATACTGAACAATGAGAATATATTGTGTGCCTATAGCAACCAATACTGAACAAGGAACATATACTGTGTGCCTATAGCAACCAATACTGAACAAGGAACATCTACTGTGTGCCTATATCAACCAATACTGAACAAGGAAAATATACATTTTACAAGTGGAGAATAAAACAAAGCAGTAATGCAGTGCTCCACAAAACCAATATTTTAAAATGTAGTATTACTGGGGTGTTGGAGCTGTCGACCTTTTCACGTTTTAATAAAACTAGGAATAAAACCTTTATGAGCAGGTAAGTCTCTAAATATTTATATTGACAGTACAAAATTAACATTGTCTTTTAGAAAAAAAAATAAAACAAAGTGATGGGAACTTTGCCCAAATTTAAGCTGGTGTCGGTGCAAGTGCACAAGTCCGTAACGATATTACTGTGTGCCTATAGCAACCAATACGACAATTGGGTGAAATTTGCCGGTTGCCTGCTATATGGGACTGACCTTGAGTTTGTTTAATTCTACCTATCTGAACAAGGAAAACGTAACTTACCAAGACGGAGGATATTCCTTTCAGCCGGCTGGGGAATAAAAATGACCTCTATTGGCCCTGACAGGGCAACGCACAGTTCTGTGTTGCATATCGCCCAAGGTGGGGGTTAGCCCCCGGAACCCTATACTTGTGTGCAAAGGCACTCGTCCACTGCCCCCCTCTGAATTCCCTGGAAGCCGTCCAAACTCACTGTGGGCCAAGCCCCAATGACTGCCAATCATAAAGAATTTAATCATCTTATGTGCAATGTTAGCAACCCATTATAAAAATAATGAAGTATTTAACCTATCTTGTGTGCTCCTTATGAGCCACCCATTAAAAAAACACTGAAAATATTTAACATGTTTAAAATAAAAAAGATTTCTTTGTGTTGATTGAGAATATATTGTGTGCCTATAGCAACCAATACTGAACAAGGAACATATACTGTGTGCCTATAGCAACCAATACTGAACAAGGAACATCTACTGTGTGCCTATATCAACCAATACTGAACAAGGAAAATATACATTTTACAAGTGGAGAATAAAACAAAGCAGTAATGCAGTGCTCCACAAAACCAATATTTTAAAATGTAGTATTACTGGGGTGTTGGAGCTGTCGACCTTTTCACGTTTTAATAAAACTAGGAATAAAACCTTTATGAGCAGGTAAGTCTCTAAATATTTATATTGACAGTACAAAATTAACATTGTCTTTTAGAAAAAAAAATAAAACAAAGTGATGGGAACTTTGCCCAAATTTAAGCTGGTGCAAGTGCACATTTTCTGAGAGGAATAAAACAAATTATTGATTGGTTGATTGATTGATTGATTGATTGATTGATTGATTGATTGATTTGCATGTATTTGAAAGAGTCAACCCAAACTGTAACAAGAATGTTTTTTTTTTAAAAAAGCAAACTAAGTGAGGATACTGTACATGTTGTATGATTTGCACAACTCAAAGATAAATGTAGGTCAGAGTAAGTGAGTGAGGAGCTCTGTTGTTGCAGGAGGATAAATAAATGGCCCATGTGTTCTGTGAAAATAAGGAAAATTAATAATAAATACATCCGTCTCAATGATCCATGTGGGGGTGTTTAAAACACAGCAGCACTCGATCAGACTTTATTCCTTGTAACTTTCCCTTCATCTCTCGAGCGCATACATTCCCTTACATAAATCACATTTAACAAAAACTGGTAATTTCATTTAATAAACGCCCAAGGTTAATACACAATTAACTGAAGCAGTCACCTGCAAAGAGATGAAGGTTGTTTTCATAAAGATTAAAAACCATCAAGCTTGTCCAACAAGCTAGTCTTAATTTAAAAACATGATATAGGCAGCAAAGTCGTGATTTGGTTCTTACTGACTTGTATTGTGCAGCTTAATTTTCTGTTTACACAATAGAGATCATCTGTAACTTGAATCACTCAAAGATCCTGAGCCATAGTAATGACTCCAGCAAAGACAGAAGAAAGCATGGACAAAAATGACTGTGACACAAGACAAAACATTTTTCGCAAAACTAGGGTATGCCTTTCCACATGATGGAATGTTTCCGATGTTTCTGAACACAAGCAGAAATTGTCCATATGCGTTGTTAAGGAAGGGCACTCGAAGCTCATTCCCTCACACTGTTCCTTTGGTTGGTCATCTTTTCTGAGGGAAAAATTCACTTGCAGATGGAAATTTTTGAATAATGGTGAGGGAGGGCTGCAGCCCCATGGAATACAAAGGGAGAGCTTGATGGAAGCCATTTGATTTTCAGCCAGCAACAAATGCAAATGTCCCAGGAGTGCTTTATGATTGTATTATTTGTCTATGTATTTTCTTTAACTTAAGGTGATGTCAGGATAGGGTTAATAAAAAGATATTTCTATGACCTTCCACAAGACAAAGGCAATTCTGTGAAAAGTTACTGAGAAGGAGATGGTGTGTGTTTTACTCTGCAGGTGCTCAAGCACCCACAATGAAAAATGTGCCAGTGCACAGCACCCGAGAGCCACGACCGTATTTGTTTTATGTGATAAACGTGATTAATGATCTGTCATTTTAAAAAAGTTGCCCTGAAATCAAGCTTTTAAACTTGTACTGTTAGGTGGCAGTAGTACATTTCCGTGGCTGCACAGTGTCAAAACTGAAGGATTAGACCACTACACCACGATTCATGGTGAGGCGATGTATAGTAATCCATCAAACAAGAAAAACAAGAAGGACACTCAAACCCCCCCCCCCCCCCCCCCGGTATTCCTCGAATTGATTTAGGGCTATCTGGAACTAAACTGTTTTCTACATTTTTTAAATCTTTTTCCTAAACTGTCACTTACACAGGTTACACTGCGTTAGTGGAGCTATTCCTCAAGCCTGTATTTGTTATTGGGCAAACAGTTCAAAGTAGGGTTCAATCCCACTTTCCAGGGCTCGTTCACACGCACACTGGTAAGTGGACTAATGGTTTTGGTTGGCTCTGTGCCTGCCAGCATGATGTATAATTTAATGGCTCAGACTTAACTTTAATTCCATTAAGAGAGCATGATGAACTAATCTATTACTGTATATTATTCCACCAAGTTATGGAATGTATACAAAATACATACACTGCAGGGGACAGCTTGTGGACATCCTACAGGTGGTGATCATCAGAGGCTTTTTTTATTGACAGTTATTTTAAAATAAGATGTGTTCATTTAAGTTTCCCTGTGTGGAATCCCATCTAAGGTGTTATATATGGTTACTGTGCCTGCATGTTGATCCCAGCTTTAATAAATGCTTTCTCTTGTGGTCACAGATAAAGTAGTATGATCTAAATCACTGGGAACATTTTAAAAAAGACGAGATCATTAGCTTTTAAATTGGTTCACCCAGTAGGGGAAAATGATGTGCTAACAAGAAAAGCCTTGACAGGCCAACACTCAAAAACCTGTTAATAATGACCCACCCAGCAGCTGATTTGCCATTTGTTTTGCTTGCTGTGATCTGTCTTGACCAATTTCAGCACAACTTGCATGATCATGTCTTACAATTGCTACTGTAAGCCTTTAAAAACACAAGGATGGATCACTTTATGTGCAGTATATGGATTAGAAATGAACAGTGGCTAGGCATTGCAAACCAAAGCTCCTCAACTATTTTCTATGCTGCTTATGTGAATGCACATATATACAGTATAAACCATTAATGAAACAGACTAGTAACAAATTATTTAGGCACACTCGAGTCCTTAAGGTGTAGCTAGTGCATTCAGAAGTCTATTTATTTCACAGAGGATGAGATTCCTCTTGAATTTCTGACATATCCTTGGCTTCACATTCCATAGGCTGCAATACTACACACCTGATTTTATTTGTAAGGTTTGATGGTCCTGGCTCCTACTTGCCCCATAATGCCACTGTTTTAGCACTTTCTTTTTCACTATAAGGAGGAACACAAATAGAACAGCTTCTCAACTACAGCCTTGTAAAGGAGGAATAGCAAACCTGTGTTACAGTTTGAGGTTACATTTATTTATTTTTGAATGCTAAAACATACTATATCATGCAAAGCATATGTTTTCATATTTATTATTGGGCATATTCATCCTGTTCTTTTTATTCACTAAAGGGTTAAAATTACAATCAGGCATATTATGAGGACACTGAATTCATGAATTGCTTCCCAGCCTCAAGTGAATAACTCAGAAACAAAACAACTCATTAGCGCAGTCTGGAATTCCAAACCATCCTTCCTGCCTGCCTCATGTTATCAGACATTATCAATGTGCTGCATTCACTGGGACTGCAATGCCTGGCAAGAACTATGCTGCACTGCTATTATTATTGCAATAATAATAATAATAATAATAATAATAATAAAATAATAATAATAATAATCATGTTCTTGAATTTTAATTTGTCCGTCGTTTTGATCTGCTCATGTTGCCAGTTGGCGTGTACAGTCTGTGTCAAAGTCATTTGTGATGATTAACTACAGGTGATCGTGCATGAAATGGATTAGCATCTTAGCCCATTGAATAAAGAGAAAGCTTGGTAACCCAGAGGTAAGTATGTGTTACTAGGCTGATGTCAGGATAATTCACTTTTCAGCAACACTAGGGATTCCATAAATATCACCCGGTTTGCACTTCCATTAGCTACATAGGCCTCAAATGTGCAGTTTGAAATAATTCCAGAAATCAGGTGTTTTCATTTTAAAACATGAGGTCTGTGTTAGATTGAAGAGGTTCCTCAGTTTCTATGCCTCAGGATATCCATTGTACTTCCTGGGTTATTTCACCTCAGCAGTGTTTATTGCCTCAAAGCGCGCTATTGGCTGAAAGCCTGTGAGTAAATGGGGGAAGCAACTGGTTGATTAATATTGAAAGTAAAATATCATAAAATGTATCTTCAGAACTGCTCATCTGAGACCTATGTAGCTAATGGAAGTGCACAGCAGACAATTTATTGGATGATTTTGCTACCTACAATCATTTTAAAGGGGATTTATTTTAGGCTTGCAGCGATACCTGACTCACACAACTAGATATACAGCATTACACCCAACCTGAACAGTACTAGCAGGTCTAGTGGTGTGTGGTCTTCATGAGCCAGTATGATCTGATCAATTGTATAATCTTGGAATTGGCATTTATTTAACAACTCACAAGTCTCTATTAGTTACTGTGGAAATGCTGTGTAATCTAAGGGGGAAATGTAATTTATCTTTGATTTGATTGTCTTTCTTCCCCCAATCCTTTATAAAAGTCACCTAAGAAATGTTAACTAAATTGAAACTACTTTCAGGTTGCACAATGGCTTTGGAATAGTCCCACTTTAGCTCTATAGTAAAACTCTAAAGGTAATTTTTTAGGGTTGTTTAGTGTGGTCTTTGCTTTAAATCTTCAAATAAAGTAAGACAATATTGTGGATTTGCTTTTTTATTCTGCTGACTTGCCTTCCTTTTTTAATCTTCCCAGACCAGCTTATCTTCTATTGAGAGGACTAGGACAGTGGTCAGAATCGCTAGCCAGTTAAAGGTGAGCTGATTTCCAGCAGGCATCTATCTCATTGTGGACTCAGGACTACAATCTGCCACTCCACCCTCCGGAGCTACCATAGGCACCAATCAGTTTCCTCTGCAGTGACCTCCTGTCATCACAAAAGTAAACACAATCCTTCACAGAAACTATGTTTCTGACACAAGAGAACACTGTATTTAAATAGCATTTCATTGTTTGAAAGAGAAATCTAAATCCCTATGCAAAAATACACACACACACACACACACACACACACACACACACACACACACACACACACACACACACACACACACACACATATATATATATATATATATATATATATATATATATATATATATTAACACAATTCTATTTGTTCCTCTCAGAATAAATACTGTCTAAATGACACAGCTTAGTGGTTAATAAAAATGATCTAAAGCATGCTATAATAGTTCCTCCAGGTCCTGTTTCTTTATATCATTTCCTTAATTAGATAATAGGTAAGATCATAGTACAGTATGAAAATGAAATGTTACACTTAAACAAAATTACAGTAACAGAATACACAATTAAAAAAATGAATTCCGGCACACATTCATAATATGCCATTTAAATGACTTATATAAAATTAAAATGATTGAACAAAAATGAACAACAATTACAAAAATATTTTGATTTTACACATTCCTTACAGAATAACACCTTCCTTAAAACCACACTGCATTTATAATATGCAGAATATGTACAAAACTTGCTCCCAGATTTCTTAATTATTAATTAACCTGCAGTTTCATAACCTGGGGAAGATATGACCTGATATATACTGCAGTAATACATTTGATACTGGTTTTCCATGCGCATTATGATACATGCCCCCATTAGAAAGTATTAGTCAGCATAGCAGTCCATCCACACTAGTTACAGAACTGGAAGAAAACACTAGATGTGACACAAAAAAGTTATCCACCTATAACTCCAGCACAATGAATTGCCCTATCTCATTTTCAAGGGAGTGATTTCCATGGGCAAATTGTCTAACAGAAGAAAAATACTTAACCAGCTGTCATCATGCAATGTGGCTTCTGGAATCCCTGGGAATTTCAATGAGAATCCTACAGCATAACAAAACTGAGATGTGTGTGTGTGTGTGTGTGTGTGTGTGTGTGTGTGTGCTGAAAGACAAGTGCACACATCAGTGGCAGCACACAAATTAATAGAAATTGCTGAGTGTGAACACCTGTGGCAGGGTGGAAGCCCTGCCGGTATGAAACAGGCATACTTTGAATGTAGGTTTGGCAGGGATGGGGTTAAATCCATTTCTCCCAACAATCACAGGTGTGGCCTCATTCCCTCATTAGGTAAGTTAGTGTTAAATGAAGAATGGCCACATATAAAAACACTTTGTTTGGAGAGTTTGCAGGAGGAAAGCCAGTGAAGGTGTTGCTCAGCTCGATGTTTGTGTGGCCTCAATCCCTCATTAGGTAAGTTAGTGCTAAATGGAGAATGGGGGGGGTGGGGTGTTTGGAGGAGGAAAGTCAGTGAAGGTGTTGCTCAGCCCGATGTTTCTAAGTGTTTCTGCTGTATTGTATCCTTCTTGTGTGGTTTTTTTAAACTCTTTATTTTGGCCCTTGTGCCCGAGATGCCTGGTCACAGTGGAGGTGGTTCTGTGCTGTACCTGCAATGACCACGCTGACGTTAGAAAGCTAATTGCAGCCACACACACACACACACACACACACACACACACACACACACACACACACACACACACACACACACACACACACACACACATCTCAGAAGCCAGTCTGTTCCATATATGTTCCATCAGGGTGCGTCTGAGGTGGAGCGGCATCACCTGCAAGGAAATGGTAAAATTTCACACTGTCACACTGATCAATCAGCGCTGCACACAGAAAGACTCAATCCCAGGAAGACATACAGATTTAAACCCAAGAAGGCCTGTACTGTATGGGATGACCTTGAATAGCAGCAGCTTTGCAGCTGAAGATCAGAGCTCTTCATGGATGTCCTCCAGGACTGACACAATCTGGACCCTCGCAGATTCCATGCCCAGGCATGCTGAGGCATTGAAGGACAGTTACGGAATTCCAGCCAGATTTTAAGAGAGCATATGCTACCTTTCTCCATTCCTGTTCCAGCGTGAGATTCCAAAGTAAAAGTGTGTTCTCTGCGGCATTGCAGTAGCAGCTGTTTATACAGGATGAGGAGCCAATGAAAACACATCCCAAATAGTTAGTCAAGAGGGTGTGAATGTCTTTCCATCTTCAGTATGAAGACAGTAGCTCTTTTGGAAACACACCCATACCTAAATGACTAGTGAGCATTTGAATGTTCACTGTCTTCCACAGAAAGCACAGTCTGCCTGAAACAGTGTATCAGTGTTCTTTTGTGTTAAAACAATGCATTCTACATTATTCATGCTTGTGTTGAAACTAAGTTTTATAACAAGTCTGTGCTTTTGATGCACCCTGTGTGCTTCTGCAGGTGAATGTGCCTGTCAGCCTCCCTTTCTCTACTCCACCATCACAGAGCACAGAGACTGTTATCATACTACCATCACAGAGCAGAGGGAGGCTGTTCACTGAGTATAAGAGCCTAGCAAATCACCTAGTATATCAGTAAGCTGTGGGGCAGGTAGAATGGCGTTAGTTCAAAGTCTTTAATGGCATCTCTTTAAGACAAATGCAGCTGGGCAATGTCCCTCCTTCCTGACTTGTATCTATCACTGATTTGTTCTGAATACTTTAAACCCACCCCAACTACTGAGTGTCAGCACTTTCCTATATTTGTATTGGAGACTGTTTGTCAGATATATAATGAGATTGCAATTAGGAATGGAGGCTTGTTTGCTAGATATAAATCTGTATTACAATTAAGATACAGAGGGTTTAAAACAGAAGATGAAATTGTGGCAAAATGTAAACACATGCCTACACACAAAAAAAGAGAAGAATATGCCTGTGAGCATAAGGATTTAATTGTGGAAGACAGCAAAGGAAAGCAGGTGTGCAGCTACTGTTGAGTTACTATACAATTTTTGACAGAAAAAATTCCCAAGCATTTTGGAAAGTAACAGAAAACAATAATTTCATATAGTACATAAAAATCGAAAGCACTGAAAAATAAACAATTGACATAAAACTCAAAAATAGCTAAAAATAAGCACCAAAACATGAAATGAATAAAAACCGACAAACAGAAGCACTAACTATAAGTAGGGCTGTATTTTTTCCTGGTAAAAAAAAAAAAAAAAAAAAAAAAAAAAAAGAAAAAAAAAAAAAAGTCATATTTCACAACATTTGATGGTCTAAAAAAATATATTTTAAGATGTTTTCCTATTAAACATAATGAGTGTCATGTATCATGCGTTTGTGACGGCATTAAGGCCATAGCACCGAGTTTATGCAGGACTGAAAATTGTCTTATTTGGGGGCAAAGAAAAAGTTGCAAATCATCTGATAGTAAAGAGTATTAAGGCAGCGGTCATATTCATAAAGTATTTCTTATGACAGAAAGTGCAAACTCCAAACCTTCCTGAACAACTCAGGAACAGAGGGAGAGTGCTGAGGATAAAATTATAGCTTGATACCGGCTATTACATTATGTACAATTGTTTATATTCGTCGTATAATAAACTTGGTTCATTACGTTATCCTTCTCATTGTGTATATTTGGTCTTATCTGTCGTATAATAATAATATAATATAAAGTCAAAACACTTAGTCAACGCGGGTCATTTCTGGCTCTCTAAATTACCTACATATTGTACAATTGAGGGATCCCATTCGGAGGGGAGGCGCAGATTTTCAGAGTACAGGAAAATGTGTGGCTCGGCAGAGCGCTGCAGTGTGCAGTCTTTTGCTATGCGATGTGCTTTTTTTTTTTGTTTTTTTTTTTTTTTCAGCGCAAGAGTACTTTTAAAATGGGAAATAAACAGATAACTTGGATATTTAAAGAATGGAAAAATTAACGCTTTAGAAGGAGAAAATATTGTGGATGAGGCAGTGAAAATCTGACAGCTTTGTATATGGACATGTGCATAGCAAGCAATGAACGCAAAGAAACCGACAATACATAAACTGCTTCAATATTTGACAGCTGTTAAATTTCATTGATTTATTCGTAGAAATACTGCTTTAAAAATAGTTCTCTCATGATAGTAATGTTATCTAGTGCAGGGGTATTCAACCTCTGTTTGAAACTGTACCCCTTCTGTCGGGATGTTTCATCTGAAGTACCCTCACTGAATGTACCACTGTTGCAATAAAAGGCAGCAGGGGTGTCCTTTCAGAAAACCCATGCTGTTGGGGGTGGGGCCAAGTTCTGTCACCATTGAAGATTCTCTGTCCCAAATAGCATCATGAATGAGAAAAAAATAGGCTGTAATTGGGCCAGTTTTATTCTTGAAAAACATTATACACAATGTGCAATGCAAGTATTATTAAAGCACGCCGCTGGGTTATATTATAGTAACAGGTGTGAAATGTTACGGTCTGCGTTTTCATGGCAACTTTTGTGTTTTAAACTCTGCTGCCAGCTTCTGATACCAAGAAGAGCTAGGGGTAAGAATGCTGTTCATCTCTATTTTAGAGCGTCCACCCAAATACATCTCACCAGATTTGATACATACTTACAACCTCGAATTAAGTTTGATGCATTCCACCTGCTTTCTACAAAGATACAATATAAACCAGTGAACACAAACTGCTAAAACAGCATCACAATTCTCTGAATGTCAAAATATGTAGCAAAGTGGGTACCTAATTAACAGTTTTTCCACTTTTCCATAACAGTCTGGGACTGACAAACATGTCTTTGGATGCACGGGAATCTCTTTCTAAACAATTGTATCTAATATACATGTTAATTATGTTTACATTTATTTACTTGTTTGTTTATGTATATATGTATGTATGTATGTATGTATGTATTTATTTACCACGCTAACCAAGCAACAATAACACAGGAATAACACACTGTATACATATACAGTATGTGATAGGATAGATTTCGTGTCAATAACCACAGCCTTGGAGTAGCTTCTTCCAGTACTAGTTATGTTTTCCTTTTGCGGATGAATATTGGTTTAAGAAAGATATGGTGCCGCGGATGAAGACTCCGTTGCCTGAGTCCTTATGAATATAGTCCTGCAGTCAGTGAGGTTGCCTGCGCTCCAGTCTTAGTGTAATCGCTCTAACGAGCTACAGAGAGGCAGAGAGAGAGAGAGAGAGAGAGAGAGAGAGAGAGAGAGAGAGAGAGAGAGAGAGAGAGAGAGAGAGAGAGAGAGAGAGAGGAAGGGAGCGTGAGAGAGTCTTGATTTATTTTACAGTACACAACTTGCTAATAACAGGAGCTGTTCAACACTGAACCAGTTGAAAATGATTCTCAACCTGCTCTATTTCCTCGGATTGCTCATCTGCAGCAGTCAAGGTAGGAGGAAATCTTTCTTGCCATGAAGTTGTGCGATGTTTGATTGCATTCCTTGAAATATATTGCTTGGAAGGGCAACGTGCTTTTGAAAGAGAACTGGTTAAAGAGAGTGACGGATGAGACTGCGGTGTTTTGTAGTTTTCGCAAATTGTATAAACAAAATAAAAACGAGCTTGTTTGGAGATATTAGCAATTGGTTGGATTGGAGGATATATATATATATATATATATATATATATATATATATATATATATATATATATATATATATATATATATATATATATATATATATATATATATATATAGATCGAAGGTTACAACCATTGGTTTGGTTGCTGCTGGTCTTGGTCTTTTGTGCCAGTCCCATGAATGCACATTACTCTGAATTGTAGCTTGCTTGATGCCTTCTAAGTTGTAAACTGGTATGACCATGTTGAAATCTGTGCCGTGACTTTTGGCCAGACTTGTGGCCTTGGGTACCAGCATCACTGATCCAGTGTCGGGGTGGAGGGAAAAAAGAGGATTTCTGATCAGACTTTTAGTGATAAAAAGTGCTCGTTGAATAAGAACAACAAGGAGACGTCAGTATAAATAATGCATACCTTTATCACTAGTTGTGAAGCATCAGTCATCATGATCTTTCGCTGTATTTCATTTCTGACTAGTACTGCACACGCCGTCTACTTGTTATCAACTCGATATTGATGAAGGAATTCATCGTTGTGAAATTCTTTTAATGACCAGTTAACCGAGTCTTAATGACGACAGACTAATTAATAATTTATTGTTATACACACACACACACACACACACACACACACACACACGCACACAATCTATCTATCTATCTATTTATCTATCTATTTGTAAAATAACAGATTCTTACTCGAGTTACACAAGTTATTATCCATGTTCTACAAAGTAAGATATTATCTAGCTTGTGCAACCCTGTAGAATGCATATATAGATGCATGATAAGCTACTTGAGGTGATGCCCTACCGGTTTCAGATCCGTTTAATATCGTATGTGTGTGTGTGTGTGTGTGTGTGTGTGTGTGTGTGTGTGTGTGTGTGTGTGTGTGTGTGTGCGTGCGTGCCTGTGCGTGTGCGTGTGCGTGTGTTTGTTTAAGCATGCTTTGCAAAATGTTTTTTTTTTTTTTTTTTTTTTTTTTTTTTTTTTTTTTTTTATGAGAACAGCCAACACGTGTACGGTTTCCAACGATCTCCAATAGAATGACGTTTGAGACTGCATGGTTGGTCTTAAATATCGATTTCTGTGAAAAGCAAACATCGCTTCTCTTCGAATATGAATCCTTATCAATGGCTGCAGGTGGTGGTAGAGTGCTACGTATGGATACACTGCAAGCGTATGAGTGGGTGTTGCAGCTGAAAATATGTCAGTTCCTAGGGAGTTGGCCCTAGTTGTTCGCAATCGTACTTTTTGCTTGTTAATAACTACCATTCCTTATTTCTTTCAGATCTGTTCGTCATTCCTAAATACTTTGTGTTGGTATTGATGTGATTTTGGTTGAATTCTTATTCTGTAACATTTTCTTTTTTTTTTCAATTTCCAAAATAATCTCAAATTCTGTTATTTTTTCATGTACAGTATTTCTATAAACCAGTGATAGGGTTTAATATAGCAGCTGGGTATCTAGCACCATGCTTGTTTGCAATGTGTACATTTCATGTTCTAACATTTATCCTCCTCAATACAAAGATCTGTCTGATTGAGGAGCAGCAGTAAGACTCATTCATTTCATCAAGACAAACATCTCCCTGATTGAGCATCAGCAGTAAGACTCATTCATTTCATCAAGACAAAAATCTGCCCGATTGAGGATCAGCAGTAAGACTCATTCATTTCATCAAGACAAACATCTCCCTGATTGAGGAGCAGCAGTAAGACTCATTCATTTCATCAAGACAAACATCTCCCTGATTGAGGATCAGCAGTAACACTCATTCATTTCATCAAGACAAACATCTCCCTGATTGAGGATCAGCAGTAACACTCATTCATTTCATCAAGACAAACATCTCCCTGATTGAGGATCAGCAGTAACACTCATTCATTTCATCAAGACAAACATCTCCCTGATTGAGGATCAGCAGTAAGACTCATTCATTTCATCAAGACAAACATCTCCCTGATTGAGGAGCAGCAGTAAGACTCATTCATTTCATCAAGACAAACATCTCCCTGATTGAGGAGCAGCAGTAACACTCATTCATTTCATCAAGACAAACATCTCCCTGATTGAGGATCAGCAGTAACACTCATTCATTTCATCAAGACAAACATCTCCCTGATTGAGGATCAGCAGTAACACTCATTCATTTCATCAAGACAAACATCTCCCTGATTGAGGAGCAGCAGTAACACTCATTCATTTCATCAAGACAAACATCTGCCCGATTGAGGATCAGCGGTAACACTCATTCATTTCATCAAGACAAACATCTCCCTGATTGAGGAGCAGCAGTAAGACTCATTCATTTCATCAAGACAAACATCTCCCTGATTGAGAAGCAGCAGTAACACTCATTCATTTCATCAAGACAAACATCTGTCTGATTGAGGATCAGCAGTAACACTCATTCATTTCATCAAGACAAACATCTCCCTGATTGAGGAGCAGCAGTAAGACTCATTCATCTCTCTATATGAGGTCAGTGCAAGGACCTTGTAGGCCATTCCACTCCAATATAGAACATGGTTGGAATAAAGACCTGGACTGGAACAACCAACTTTGCTCACTCCTGATCTAGTACCTGTCTTACAGGATTAACTGCATAGCCACCCTACGTACGGTGTGTAAGCCTTAACGTGGTAAACATTATGTGTGTGCATAGTTGACTTTAAAGCTGAATGCCCAGAGCTGTGGAATAATAATAAACATGGAGAGTACTTATAGACAAGAAGGATCAGATGGACATAGCTAGCTGACAGCATGGACAAGTAACATCAGGCTTTTAGCTATACTTAATGATTTGAGTATTACAATAGAAAAAAAAAAAGACTCTTCCCCTGGAAGTAGCTAAGAGTGTAATAGCTAAATGCTCATTCCTTAGGGAACAATTGATTACACTGTTGAATGGCAAGCTTTGTCATACTGTTAATTGTAATAATAATGATAGTAATTTTGCTATGCCCAGAAATAACTGTGATGGAACCCGTCCAACTCAAAGTAATCCAGAGGCAAACCTCAATCTTGGAAATAAATTGGTAGCAATCACTTCTTACGACAGCAAACCTACACATTAAAACACAGCTCTTCATCTTCCAATTCACATAATGGTCCATTTATACACCAAATCATTTCAAACATTTCAAGTTAGACATTAGTTTATAAAAATTATAATCTATTCTCATCCATCGTTTGACTAGCATCTTAAAAATCATAAGAACATCATGGCTCAAATAACCTTCAACCATGTTTTTCCTGCTCTTGTATGTTGCCATTTCAGCCTGCCCTAAGATAAAATTTGCTATTTGATCAATGGATTTATTCTTTCTTTTAAAATGAACACCAAAAATAAATACTGTTTCATTAAAATGTAGGTTAAGATCCTTAAAAAGTACCTCTAAAAAAGTAAAAAGTGCTTGTAAAAGGGTGAGAACACAAAACAATGAAAATCAGTTTCTCTTTGGGTACAGAATGGACAGGAGTCAGACACTGAATTGTTAATAACACTAATAAAAGAGTTAACAGCAATGGCGGTGTGTAACGCCCACCACTGCAAATCTCCTGCCCTTTTATTTAACGGCAGCTTATATATATACTGCTCCCGGCCGGCTCCATGTCACCCCCCACCCTCAGTCTGTCCCTCCAGTGTGTGTCGGGGAGCTGCCTGAGCTGTGCTTGGTGCTGGACCTTCACACACGCTCTATACAGGATCTTACCCTTGACAATGTCCAGAGAGAATCCTGTTAGTCCATTTATGCTCAGCAGAGGTCCCGGGGGGCTGGCAATATGGTTCAGTGCAGGGGACACAAGCAGTCTTGGAACTAGGGGCTGTGGCTGAGGGATCTGATGATCATCAAAAAAAGCCTTCAGGAGCAAAAGCCCCTCCGAAGGTAGAGCAGCACGGATCTGACACAGGAATCTGTCTACACAGCACAGCGAGCGCAGCCCCAGCACCGCGGCAAGGCTGTCTGGACTCCGCCAGCAGTACTGTGGCAGGTCCAGCAGGTGGCCCAGCTGTGTGACTCTGGCTCTTACCAGTAGCTGAGTATAAGTAGGGAAGCTGGAGACCTCAGATTCCAGGCTGGAATCATAAATAATGGGCATCTCTAGAAACCAGTTCAGGGTGAGGGAGACCTCCTCTGGCCGTGCCCTCAGCAGACTCCAGGCCCCCAGCAAACTCCGGTAGAAACTGGGCAGCCTTGATGTATTCAGCCTGTTGGTGTCCATCAGAAAAAACTGATATCCAGCTGGAGAGCCCCCACCTCTCTCAGCAGGGCGCAGGCCAGCGGTCTCCAGGGCAGGGTGTCCGGACCATACAGCAGCTTTTGAACCGACTGGAAATGTCAATCAGCCCCTGCCCGCCCTCCTCCTTGGGCAGGGTTGTGGGTCTGCACTCTGTCCATTCCCCTATAAGAAGAGCACTGCTTTTTGCCCAGTTTATTTTAGCAGTTGACACAGCCCCATAGTCTCTTAAAGCAGTACTTAGACCCCTGGCATCCTCTTCGCTCCTCACTATCACCACAATGTCATCAGTGTATGCAGCGAGTCGAATAGGAGCAATGGGACAGTGTGGGAGAGACAGTCCGCTTATAACTCTCCTCAGCTCGTGCAGCAGTGGCTCAATTGCAATGGAGTACAGCATCTCTAACATAGAGCAGTCCCTGTCTGATCACCCTCTGCACTTTAAAAGGAGCACTTAAGCCACCATTCATTTTCAGCACACTCCCAATGTCACCATACACCACCTGAATCATGGCTAAAAAAGCAGGGTTGAAACCAAAAGCCTTCATTGTACTCCACAGATACTGGTGTTCCACCCTGTCAAAAGCCTTTTCCTGGTCTAGAGAAATCAGCCCAGTATTGAGACCCAATAGCCTAGAGACATCCAAAATATCCTGAATCAGAAAAATATTATCATATATTGACCTGTTTAGAACACAGTACGTTTGATCAGAGTTGATGACATTATCTCTTTTAGTCTCTTGGACAGGATTTTATAATCGGCACACAGCAAAGCGACAGGTCTCCAGTTCTTTATGTTCCAGTTCCCCCTTTTTTGCCAGCAGTGTGACCACTGCTCTCCTGAAGCTGAGGGGCAGCTTTCCTTGGGCCAGACTTTCTTTGAATACTGTCAAGAAGTCCTCACCCAGCAGGCCCCAGAACGTTTTATAAAATTCCACTGGGAGCCTGTCGATGCCGGGGGCTTTACCATTGCTCAGCTCTTGCAGAGCAACAGAGAGCTCCTGTAGCGTGAGCGCCCTCTCCAGGCTGCCCTTCTCCTCTTCAGGTACCTGTGGTAGATCTCTATGTAACTGCTGTGTGCCTTCCTCGTTGTCCTACAGCTCACTGGAGAACAGCTGGGAGTAAAACTCTACCGCTCTCCCTCGGCTCTCCCCCGGCTCACGCAGCTCCTGCCCTGATGCTGAGCGCAGGCTGTGGATCAGCTTGCTCTGACCCCGTTTCTTCTCCAGACCAAAGAAATACTGTGTGCTGGCATCTACCTGTGTCACACTCTGGAACCTGGATCGAATGAGCGCCCCCTGTACTTTTGTGTCCAACAAGTGATTTAATGGTGCTTTTTTGTCTTTAAGGTTTTCAATCTGCCTACTATTTGTGGTGGTCTCCAGGTCAAGCTGGTGAATCACAATATCAATTTCTAGGGCTCTCATTGACTCATTGATGCTCTTTGTGACACTCACAGTGTACTGCTGACAGAAATGGCGGATCTGCATTTTCCCCACATGCCACCACTGCCTTAGTGAACTAAAAGAATGAATCTGTTTTCTCCACCTCTGCCAAAAAAACTAAAACACTCCTTAAAATGAACATCATGCGTTAAAAGTGTGTTAAAATGCCAATGAGAACTCCTTGGTTTTAGGGATGGAATTAAAACATTACAAATTACAAGACAATGGTCTGATATTCCTGTGGGGGTTATAAAACAAGAAGTATAAATGCTAAAATGGTGTTTAAAACAATAAAATCGGTCTGTTCTAGCTAGGGAGAGGGTGGTATCCCTAAACTGCAACAATGTATATTGCCTTTTATCACCATTAAAATTCCTCCACATATCTACTAACTCCCACTTCTCCACAATCCTGCACATCTCCCTGGCAGACTGGGTGTGAGGCTCCATGTGGTTCCTGTCTAACTTATCATTTGTAGTGCAATTAAAATCCCCTCCAAGAAAAAGATAATCTTCAGAGTTAAAATTGGACATTGTAGTGTTTAAAGATGATAAAAACTCCATTCTCTCCCTTCTATCTGTAGGCACATAAACATCAATAAAAACTACGTTTTTTTGTTCGACTGCAGCTTTCACTACAATCAGCCGTCCCTGAATGATCTCATCAACAATGAAAGAATGGGGTTTAAAACCTTCTGAAAATAAAACCTCAATTCCTGCACTCAAAGAAGAGCCATGGCTTAAAATAACATCCCCCTTCCACTCCTTAATCCACTCAGTCTGATTATTCACATCACTGTCTGTTTCTTGTTAATATTCAAGCTGCCTAATTTTAGTTCACTCATTGGAATTAAAAAGGGAGAGAAAAAACTGAAAAGAATGGCAGATAAACAGAGATAAGAAAGATTAAAAATTGACTTATCCTTTTAAGTTTCTGTTTTTTGACTATACCTTATCTTGTTTAAAATATTCTTAATCCTCCACCTCTCCTGATCACCAAAATTGTCGATACCCGAGTCTTTCTTCATTAAGTGTTTCACTGAATTAACAAACATCTTCATATCAGGGAAATGGTCTTCAAAAACCACATTCCTCTTACCTTTTGTTTTCTCTAAAAAATCCTTAATTCTCTTAAGGCTGTACCCTCCCCCAAAATCCTGACTTGCTGCCGAAGCGATAGATGAATCTGTAAACCCCCCCATGCCATCTCTATCCTCAGACCCGGAGGATTCCCCGCTGTTTGCCCCGACCACGCTGGCTCTGCGGCTCTCTGTGGTCTGCTTCCTCTCAAAGTTATCCGGCTCTTGGGGCTTTTCTTTCTGCCCCATCTGATCAACGCTGTCGGTGGCAGGACCTTGATCTGCTTTTTTTTGGCCACTGTTTCATCAACTGATTTCCTACTTCTCTTTTTTTTCTTTGGCATTTCAAATTTCTCCTCCATTTCTGTCTCCCCACCCACTGTTTACCTGCCCTTTTTCTGCTTGTGAGCCAGTCGGCTCCTGGGATCCCTCGGCTTCGTTATGCCCATCAGCCTCGGTGTTTACCTCTGGCTGTGTACCTAATACCTGTGCTCCCACACCGCTACTCTCACCTACCTCTTCTCCTTGATCCTCGGCACTACTGCCCTGACCACCAGCCAGACTCTCAGCGGCTACTTCACCCCCCCCCCCCCCCCTTTGCCTGCGGTTTGGGCTGCTGCTGCTGCTCACCGGCCTCAGGAGCTGCGTTTCGTCCTTCAGCACTCAGACCAGCCTCAGCCTCTGGCTCAGCCTCTCCCCGCTCGTTTTCCCTGTCTTGCTTGGGACAGTTTTTGACAACATGCCCCACGTTTCCGCACCCGAAACACTTCATAGAGTCCAAAGTAACAAATATAACATAATAATAATTTTCAATTTTAAACTTAAGTACAACATTTAGATCTTCAATTATATTATTTAGAATCATGTATAGCTGCCTTCGGAACGAGACGACATGCTTCAGCTGCGCAGCTTTACACCCCAGCGGGATTCTCTTGATTCCAGATACAGTCTGCCCGTATCTGGCCAGTTCCCTCTCTAAAGTTTCATTCTTTAAAAAAGGGGGGACATTTGATAACGTTATCTTTCTTGCTGGAGCAGCTATGGGTAGCACAGGTGTAAAAGTGCCTTTCAATACTATACCCTGTTCTACTAAAACATTTACCAGCTCCGTGCTGGAGAGAAAAACCACAATTGCACCGTTCATTTCGGCGGCTGAGCTAATGTTTTCACATTTCACAACCTCCCTGACTGCCAACACACACATTTCCAGGGAGCAAAATTGTTCAGGGGCGATCTTAACTCCATGCCTATGGGTAAGTTTTTCAAACGAAGAACTTGGGGGATACTTTCCCCCTGAATTTGCCATTTATGCACTGGAAAGGCTGACAAAAAGTCAGCCCTCCTTTGAAAACACCACCCAGCACTTTAAAATTATCTTTTGTAGAACAGTAAGTCAGAAAACAAACGAAACTGAGTACAGACCTTCCTCACAGCAGCTCACTCAGCAAAAACACTCCCAGCATGCAACACGAGAGAGAGAGAGAGAGAGAGAGAGAGAGAGAGAGAGAGAGAGAGAGAGAGAGAGAGAGAGAGAGAGAGAGAGAGTGAGAGAGAGAGAGAGAGGGTATTAGTTAAATCAGTTAGTATCAGTTAGAGTCCTAATAATGTCATAATTATACAGAAGGCAGTAAAGACTGTAAAGTCCAAGTGAAAGATTATACAATACATTGCATTGTAATGGATTGGTTAAATTATTTCTCTTTTCGCTCACCCCAGTTGCTATGGAACTGACCAGTCAGGGAGAAGGAGTGCTTGTCATGTGGAGACGGCAATGAAGGAGGAGTGACTCCTCGGTAAAGAACATTCTCTGTCCAGACCTCCAGTGCGAGGAGGGCTGAAGGGCAAGTTTGTATCCACACAGTTCAGCTGCACAGGTCAAGTCTTCAGGTTTGTTAGCGGGGAAGTTTCAAAGCAATCTGGGTGGAGCGTGGAGAGCTAACCCTCAGGACTGATTTCTCAGGGTGGATCTTCCACTAACTTTGGCTTTAAGAGTTCTGTTGATAAATCCACAAAGTGGTGGCTTTTCAGACTGCTAGCTACTATTCTTAAAATAAGAGTGAGGAGACATCTGTGCAGAAGATCACAGAAGAATTTACCAGAAGCTGAAAATGGTGATAACTCAAAATTGCTGAAACAGAACCCATAACCACTGAGAAATAGGGAAGTGTAAAAATGTCTTATACATGATTATAAGTTAATGTATGAGATACTGGACCAATAAGATCAATCATTACAGACTGCATCAATGTTTAAGTATCCTGACCCAGATCTTGCACCAGCATCTTGTGTATCAGAGTGGGCCTTGGTAACTTGGTACAGCTTGGTAACTACTTGATAGAGCACCCAATGTGGGGATTGTTTTGGGACATCCCATTGTAATGGAGTACATCTCATTGGACATTTGCTTTTTGGTGTAATGTTTTACCTGTCTTATTCAGTTATAACAAATGTTAGCGAGCGAACGTAGTCATGTGGCAACCTTGGGATTGTTGTAGCAACGTCGACAGAGCTCTTTGACTTGATGTGTTTAATATGAGACGTTTAAATGCTTATGGTTTGATCGAGGAACCAAGCTGAGCAATACTTTTAGTGTGATTAGAACCAGTATCTAAACTACAGATATTATTTAAAAATATGTTCAGGATGGTCATGTCCATACCAAAGCAGCTCCACAGTGCCTCCCGAATGGCATCAGGACAACAGCAGGCTCTTGTTTCTCTCCAGTCCTGCGTGCTCATAACTACAGTAGCTGACAGGCTGCCAGTATACATGCAGTTCCTTACTGAAGTGTGGTTTCATTCCTCTTAACATAAACCGCATATAATTTCTGTACAGAGGCAATTAACTAGTACTGTACTGTGCCTTGGGCTACAATCTAAAACCATCTCTCGTGGGTCAAAATGCTAATCCTCACCTTTTTTACTGCAGGAAAAATAGAACCAAACACAGTGAAGAGTCCAGGGTACCAGTAACTATATATGGTGTCAGCTCATTTGAAAAGTGCAGAGTTTGCTGACAGCGTTTCTGCTGGAACATGTACGGTGTGGATGAGTTGGGTTGTATGAATGGAGAGAAGTTTGAGAGCGATACTCTTTAGCAGATAATGCTTCATATAGTCTGCCAGCTGAGTGAGGTGCATTATTTTTGGAAAGTTAAAAAACAGCCACTTGGGCAAATGCTATTTTCACAGTAAAAAGATGCACAATCAACCACACATTGATTCATACTGTAGTCTGTCACTCATAGCTCTCTCTCACACAAACACTGTCCACCACACACACGCACACATACATGCACTAAGCACGTCAACAATTTCTTTCATAAGTTGCTGTTTCATCCGCTATCCAGCTTTCCTGGGAAAGAGAGCTACAGTGTTACATATGAACCATGTTGGGGGCTAAATGAATCATATATGAATGAACATAAGTACAGTGTGTGAAATAGTATTGTTTTCCTTTTTTACAGTATTATTTTGCAGTTAATTAAAAATGTAATGCACATGTAAAGGTTGAAAATTTGCATTGAAAAAGTTTGGTTACTATATACACATGCATCAGAATTGTACAGTACACTACAGCAGCATGCTGAAGGTAGAATATTTTCTGTCTATTTAACATTTTGTACAGCAGAGGCAGCAGATTTTGAACCTTTTGTTGTGAATCAAGGTGCTTGCATGACAGAATTGTATTAATTATGATGTCAAGCAGGAGGGTTTAAATAATTCAATGGGTCCTCACAGGTCACCGAGCAAACAGTCGGCCCTCCATGTCATTTAGGCTTTGGCACACGGTACTAACCTTAGATATTCAGCTGTGAGGAGTGGATTGTTCCTGTTGAGGGAAATCCCTCTTATTTCATTTTCCACACAATGGAATAACAGGGTCTTCTTATGTGTTTTAATAAGCACAAGAGGGACTGAACTCTTTTAATGAGGATCTGGAATCAACAAAGGGAATCCCAGAGCTGCATGCCTGTTAAACTGACCCCCTTTGGGGACGGCTGAAAGAGTTCCTGCTTTTTAAATAACAGCTGCTAATGGCTGTAAATAGCAGTGAGGTCAGGTGTGCAGGCTGTGTCTCTGTGTTGCAGCTTGTGTCTCCTCAGTCAAGGCCATGCTCCTAAAGAATCAACATATGAGAACATTGGGTAGTAAGTTAAACGGGACTGGTTCATTTCAACTTTTATAAATACTGTCCTCCGCTGCGTTGAGTCTTGCATCCAATATGTACATTGAAATGCTTTTATACAACAAGATGGAAGTGCTTGCAAGGTTTCATAAAATAATTGCTAATCTTGTGTTAACACAAAGCAGTCTCCTGGTGCTGATGTCATCTCTTGATACTACCTGCATTAAAGATCACTGCAGGTTTAGGAGAAAAGACAGCAGACATGCCATTCAGCACCCACAGGGTTAATGGTTCTGCTCTGTGCTCACCTGTGCTGGCACTGGAGGCCTTCTGTAAATAACACATTGCCTCCTGTCGCACTGAGCTTCATAAACAGGCCTGGATTTAGAGATCTGGTGATGTAACCTCTTTTTGTCTTCTATCAGGGTCCAATTCATTTCACCTGCCAGCTCACACCTCAGGGTCACACATTGAGATAGCAGCTAAATTGAAGCGAGAGGTAGCCTGGATTGCTTGATGGTTAATAGCACAGGCTACAATACCCCTTCAGCTCTGTGAAGTCTCAGTGTGTTTTTGTCAGAAAATAGCAAACTAGAAGATGTGAGAGATTTTTGATTAAGGGGGTATTAAATTGTCCTTGGTGTCTGGGCTAATTGTCTTGACTCCAAGCCAATTCCTCTCAACCCACCAATGAAAGCGCCTCTTATGGTTGTTAGGAGTGTCGTCTTGTTTAGTGTCAGGCCTGAGTGGAGCGCTGGTGCATCAACATTCATCATAAGTACTGCATGTATCCACAAATGATATCAAATACTTTTATTTAAATAATCTTATTTCAAATATGTATTTTTTTAATTTAGTTCAATTTACTTACTGCATACCTCTATGCCACATAAAAACATACAGACAGTCAGTTTTAAAATTAATGAGATGTGACATACATCTCCAGTGTGTGTGTGTGTGTGTGTGTGTGTGTGTTTTTTTTTTTTTTTGCTTCACATAGTTCCATGCAGGGATTACAGTCATTAAAAAAAAAAAAGAACAAAATGTATCAGTGTGATCTCTACAGCACAGTGCATCTGAATTGCTGAAGTCAATGTACTGTGTGCTTGTTTAGCATCGCTAGTAGGCCTGCCCGTTGTTAATTAATGGTGAATAAGGGAAGAGAGGCTCTATAACTCAACTGCTGTGGGTTCTGTTCATTTGATTGAAACAGTGGCTGATCTAAATGCTGCCGCTGTTTAGACCCTTATAGCAGGAATATTTTCCTACCTAAGTGCTGATGTAACACTTGAATTTAGGGAGCCGTTATAAGTGGTTATAAACAATAGCAAAAACAAAAGAAAAACACAATGGCAAAATGTATGATAGTCTTATTATTTCTAAATATATTCTATAATTCTTAATAACATGATTAATAACATGGTCATACATTGTTTATAATCACTAACAGATCCCTAAACTAAAGTATTACCAGTTCTAATAGTTTAAGTTATGACCTTTTAAACAGCACTGTTTTCATCTACCACAGTGAATTGAAATAGAATAACTTTACAGCAAATATTACAGATACTAATTTGCTAATGACAAGTTAAAATAATGCATCCCCAGCTCTCAGCGTTAAACATTGCCTTGCACAATATACAGTGAAAGTAAATATGTTCTATCAATGATATGGTTTAGTATGAATACCACATAGTGCTTTCCCTGGCCCATGAGTGGCTAGTATACACAGATTTGAATGTATATATTGTATGATGTTGGTGATGCATATATGTAAGGAGTTTTTTTTTGACATTTTTGCTGTGGTCCAATAATTAAAGCACTGTATGTGCCATCTTTATAGAATGCTCGTCCAGTCTTTGAAAGCTGTGGTCCAGTGATTAAAGCACTGTGTGTGCCATCTTTATAGAATGCTCGTCCAATCTTTGAAAGCTGTGGTCCAGTAATTAAAGCACTGTGTGCCATCTTTATAGAATGCTCGTCCAGTCTTTGAAAGCTGTGGTCCAGTGATTAAAGCACTGTGTGTGCCATCTTTATAGAATGCTCGTCCAATCTTTGAAAGCTGTGGTCCAGTAATTAAAGCACTGTGTGTGCCATCTTTATAGAATGCTCGTCCAATCTTTGAAAGCTGTGGTCCAGTAATTAAAGCACTGTGTGTGCCATCTTTATAGAATGCTCGTCCAGTCTTTGAAAGCTGTGGTCCAGTGATTAAAGCACTGTGTGCCATCTTTATGGAACGCTCTTCCATTCTCCCTTAGTGCAGCATCCTCAATAGCACATTTTCAAAGACTTCTGTTCTAACATGTAGAGACTGGTGGTTTCTTTGATTGTGGCATGTCATGATGTCTTTAAAGTACTCAGTAATGCATTTTTGTGAACATGTTTGCGCTGTCTGAATTTGTGACTGTGGTGAAATGACAGAACGTGGAGGTATGATTTAGAGCCTAGGACCTAAAGTTTTCAAAGAAGCAAGGAAACATGTTTCCCCAGAGTATAATGAGCTTTCACAATGCGAAGCATATTGCCAGGAATGTTTTGGCTTTTAGGAGAGGTCAGTTATTAAAATGAGGTCATTGATTGGTATACAAACAGACCATGTTTGTGTAACATATTAGAACAGCATAAAAATTCATTGCAGGTGCAATCAAAAAAATAACAATTCAAAAGAAAATGGGCTTAATAAGCAGACTGTGTTGTAAAATAAACTAGATTATATATGCATTTGTGTGTGAAGAAGTGCAAGGATTTAAGCAGAATTTAACAAGTATCTTTTATTGATTTCAGTAATCAAAAGTCACACTTTTACAGCTTAAACATTGTCATTAGACATGGAGGAACCTGATGCTTCTCAACTGCACCTCCAAGCGCCTGCTGTTTATACAGTCTCTACACCCCTTTGTGTGCAAAGCTTAGTTGCTGCTTATCTCTGTGTGTCAGCAATGTCTTGTTACTTGCACCAGGTCAGGTGAGGTCAGTTCTGTTCATGTTATTGCTTGTTTCTCAGGCAATAAAACATTCTAGCAGCATACGCTGCCCACATACAGCTGCACCTCAATCATAGTCTTGTACGTGTAATCTGTTCATAAACTCCTTCCTTAGTGTTTTATTTGATCACTTAAGCAGTGATGCTGATTTCTCATGTCTCCGAGTGGGTGGAGCCCTGTTCTCACCTCACTGCCTCTAAGCCATGCAGTGCAGTATGTACGGTATGGTAGGTGTGAGATCTTATTTGTTGCAGTTAAGGTAACTTTGTTATGTATGTTTTTTAGAATTTAATAATAAAAATCTAATTGAAAAGACCTCACATGGATCTGCCATAATAAAACACAAAAGACAGGAACATAAATTACAACCTGCAAACAAATGATTCTGCACCCCACTGAGATCGGATTACACTGAAGCCACAATAAATCAGATGCCCTAATTCTACATGCCATAGCTCTCCAGGACACCAGAGGAAGTGACACAAACAAGGCAGACTTTGAAATTTGACAGAATCAATCTGTGTGCAATGCACCTTGCATTTCTCAGAAAGGGGAGTCTTAGGACTGTATTTATATACGTAGCTACATTTATGGTTTGGTAGTTCTTTCGAAACGTTAATTTACTAAAATCTTCCTTTTAAAAGAGACGCTTAAGGCATATCGAGATGTAGATATCCAATCCAGGTCTGTAGCAAACTTTACTGCCCATACCTATTTTCTTAGTGAATCTGTGGATCCTCGTAAGGGTTACATACTGACAGACCCTCATAAGCCTGTACAATTACTGGGTGATTAGATAGAAATAGAATATCGCAGGATAGGTTACCACTGTAATCATAACTCCATAAAGCAAAACTACCAATGTTCTAGGGGTGGGAATTTTAAATGTTTAAACGTGTAAACTCTAAAGAAGTGGTAAAACGTTTAATAATATGCTAGACGTATAATCGTCTATGTGATGAATGTCAACAAATGTATCATTTCTATGCATTCATTTGAGTCATTTATCATCAGTAGTCCATCGCGTATGAGACTGCTATAGTGCCACAGTAAGGGTGGATATTATACAGAGGAAGGGGTTTGGCAATTGCCTCCAAGTAGCTTTTCTAATTGGTGCAACAGAAAGATTGACACTTTAACGAATCCAAATGCCAATGCAAGACAGAACCGCTACACACAGCTATGGAGTTAAACACTTTAACAAATCCAAATGCCAATGCAAGACAGAGCCTCTACACACAGCTGTGGAGTTAAACACTTTAACAAATCCAAATCCCAATGCAAGACAGAACCTCTACACACAGCTGTGGAGTTAAACACTTTAACAAATCCAAATGCCAATGCAAGACAGAACCTCTACACACAGCTGTGGAGTTAAACACTTTAACAAATCCAAATCCCAATGCAAGACAGAACCTCTACACACAGCTGTGGAGTTAAACACTTTAACAAATCCAAATGCCAATGCAAGACAGAACCTCTACACACAGCTGTGGAGTTAAACACTTTAACAAATCCAAATGCCAATGCAAGACAGAACCTCTACACACAGCTGTGGAGTTAAACACTTTAACAAATCCAAATGCCAATGCAAGACAGAACCTCTACACACAGCTATGGAGTTAAATACTTTAACAAATCCAAATGCCAATGCAAGACAGAGCCTCTACACACAGCTGTGGAGTTAAACACTTTAACAAATCCAAATCCCAATGCAAGACAGAACCTCTACACACAGCTGTGGAGTTAAACACTTTAACAAATCCAAATGCCAATGCAAGACAGAACCTCTACACACAGCTGTGGAGTTAAACACTTTAACAAATCCAAATCCCAATGCAAGACAGAACCTCTACACACAGCTGTGGAGTTAAACACTTTAACAAATCCAAATCCCAATGCAAGACAGAACCTCTACACACAGCTGTGGAGTTAAACACTTTAACAAATCCAAATGCCAATGCAAGACAGAACCTCTACACACAGCTGTGGAGTTAAACACTTTAACAAATCCAAATGCCAATGCAAGACAGAACCTCTACACACAGCTGTGGAGTTAAACACTTTAACAAATCCAAATGCCAGTGCAAGACAGAACCTCTACACACAGCTGTGGAGTTAAACACTTTAACAAATCCAAATGCCAATGCAAGACAGAACCTCTACACACAGCTGTGGAGTTAAACACTTTAACAAATCCAAATGCCAATGCAAGACAGAACCTCTACACACAGCTATGGAGTTAAATACTTTAACAAATCCAAATGCCAATGCAAGACAGAGCCTCTACACACAGCTGTGGAGTTAAACACTTTAACAAATCCAAATCCCAATGCAAGACAGAACCTCTACACACAGCTGTGGAGTTAAACACTTTAACAAATCCAAATGCCAATGCAAGACAGAACCTCTACACACAGCTGTGGAGTTAAACACTTTAACAAATCCAAATCCCAATGCAAGACAGAACCTCTACACACAGCTGTGGAGTTAAACACTTTAACAAATCCAAATGCCAATGCAAGACAGAACCTCTACACACAGCTGTGGAGTTAAACACTTTAACAAATCCAAATGCCAAGGCAAGACAGAACCTCTACACACAGCTGTGGAGTTAAACACTTTAAACTTTGTCAGCCTGGCTGAGACAGGCTTCAGTCCATACCATGATTAAGAAGCCAATAACTTAAGTTATTTGTAACTCTGTATTGAATGATGTTATGCTTGTTTGACTTCCCCTCTGGTCCATTATAAAACCTGTGTAACTAATACAACATTTTGTTAATGTGTGGAAAACTCAGCACAGGAGTTGTTGGAGATTGATGATATTTTACGTTGCAGACTAGATGAAGAGATAGCTCTGTCCAAAGTGGTTCGAGGTTATGGGCTGTCATTTCTATATGTTCAATAATGGTGTTCAGCCAGGATGCCTATGTCTGTGCCTCTCAATCCCATCACCTCCCCTCTGAGCTGGATTAAGTGCTTTCGATGCTCTCCTGCAGCCTCCTCAAACTTATTGCTTATCAGCAATCACCTGCTGCTCTCCCATCCCCACTGGGATATAATGGGTTGCTGAGGTCAGCAGATTAAATGGCTCCATTTGCAAGGAGTCCATTATTCAGAGGAGAAGCCACTGCCGTGTGAGACTAAGGTGCCTTGATAGTTGATAAGCCCTTCAAATGATTAACCATGATGTATATGTGTAGCCTTTACAGAAAGGGCTGCTGCAGTTTTATCCCATTTCACATTCAGAATTGTGATTGTAAATACCAGGTCTATCAATTCAAAAGCCAGCAAGAGTTTCAGGGTAACAGATTAGAGCAGAGAGTATTGCTTTTCTCATGAACAGTCAATAGTTGTTTTCAATGTTAAATCTATGCATTTTGGCGCCAATGTCAGACTCGGCAGTCGTTCCCTCCTAGATACCTGTCCGTTGTATGTCATTGGTTGATGAAAGTTCTGAGGTTTCTAATCCCCAGTGCTCTAGTTAGTATTCATACATTTTGGTACAGTAAATAATTCACCCTGACTCTCACTGTTGTGTTCAATTTAATTAAGAGAAGTGTCCATGGTAAAGCTCCCAACTCAGACTAATGGGATCTTACTAGCATGCAGAAATGACATTTAAATGAAAGATCATACCTGCTTTCTACAATCGCACACAATAATAATAATGCCATTCTCTTACACTTGCACATAAAATAGGATATGTTTCTGAGTACATAATGAGGGGAGGAGATGGCTTTAAATTCAGCTAGTTCTTTGCTCTTATCATTTTTAATGAATAACAAAGTGCACAGTGTTTTGACAGCTTAGTGGGAGGTGGCTTCTTGCATGCACACATTTATATAAACTAGGCTCTGTGTTTAATCTCTGCTTGTGGGTATTTTTCTTTCATCCTTCCAGTACCATTCCCCTTCCAATGATTATATGTGAACTGCTGTCCTTTCAGATCCCCGCACACTGTCCCATCAACAGCATGAGACAATTCCCTCTAATGCAGGATCTGTAAGTCAGAGTCCAAAGACGCTTCCAACATGCAGTTTACACGATTCAAGCTGTAGTAGACATGGGGCCTCAAGTAATGGTTATGGTGCAGCTTGATCACAATGTCTGGAAAAAAACTGGTAAATTCAACTAGTTCTGCCGTCTGTTGACAGAAATGTGATCAAGTTCAACCCTCGACGCAACTGCCCAGCACTTCAAGTCTACATGGCATAATGCAGAAGTGTCAAACTCCAGTCCTTGTGGGCTGCAGGGTCTTCAGGTTTTCATTCTAACCCGCTCTTAATTAACATAATTGATCTCATTATTTGTTCAATTGATAATTTAAAAAATGCACTTGATTCAAGGTACTCTGCCTATGAAACCTTTTTTGGTCTGGAAATAAGTGTTGAATTAATCCAATTAAACAAATAATTAGAACAATTAAGTAATTGAGAGCTGTGGTGGAACAAAAGCCAGAAGCCACTGCGGCCCTCGAGGAACAGAGTTTGACACCCCAGGCTTAATGTTTTAGATATTTACAAGCACAGTTCCATAGCAAAATTGGCACTGAGCCATGCCTGGTTAGGGCCTTTTTAAGTAATATGATGTCAATTACAAAATATGAGGCATTCACATGCCTGACTTAGTAAATGTAGTGGTAAACCAGACATGCTGCTTGACTGTTATTTTTATTTTTGAAATTAGACATTTTTGTAATAAGAACATGACCAAAGATGCACTTCTTTTCTGATTTAATTGTCTTGAGTCACACTGATACAGTGCATTTATTCATCACTAATGAAACATGTAAAGCTTAGAATTCATTGGAATACCTTCAATGCAGCACACTTCTTGGATTAGGGCATCTCTATAGGGTGTAAAACATTAAATCATACAGACGCGTGCCTAATCTGTAACGCATCTGTGCGGTATGGCTGAGATGCAGAACAGATAGCTTTCGAACACACTGCAGCAATGATTGTAATTTTGCTGAATGGACGAAGACTGCATTCTGTTCTTGGCTGAAATGGAAAAGTGTATTTATATTTTTTTAATTGGCTGGGTGAGCGATGTTTTGAAAGCACACAAACAAAAAAGACAAAAGCAGTGTTGCTGTCCATCTTTAAATTAATTGGTTGCTACTAGTGTGTGTAACAAAAGGGCATGGTTAACAATTGCTAAAATCTTTACATGTTCTGTATGATGTATTTACAGACCAGCAATATCAAGAACATATATTACAAGAAGGCCTGGATACATTCACAATGCTACAATATGGAATAAGGAATAAGGACTGGGAATGCTCTGTGTGTTACAGGGCTTCAATATGCAAAGTTTTAACAACTTTACAGGAAGCTCAGCAAATAAAAAGGAACAGTATAAAAAAGAGGCAGAGAAAGCGATACAAACCAAGACTGAGTCTGCTGCAGTGATCTTGTCTCAGATACTCCCAAGCCGCTGCCAGGGAGTTTCATCTTCACGGGCTGCAGCTCCAAAAGCCTCTGTTGTGCTGCAGCTTTCTCAGTGTTGCTGTGGGTGATCATTTAGACACAAGCCATTTTTATATGGACAGTCTGTTTACATCTTTTTTTTCAATTTTATTTCATAATGTATTTCATGTATTTGTCTTTTCTTGTGATCTTCCTGTGAACACATTGGAAAGTAGGCTGCAGTTGACTTTCTCAACATTGTGCAGTATATCAAAAAGGATTTGCCAGTGCTAGTGATCCTGTGCCCTGGACTGTAAGACATGAGTATGGCTGTCTGAATCCAAGTTTGGCTGTGATTATACAGAGTTGCTGTTACTGATGCCTGCTGCCCTTCTATTATACACCCCATCACATACGTGAATGAATGAGTTCTGTACAGTATATGTGCTGTCTATCTGTGTCCCTGGTATTTAAAATGCAGATACACATACAGACACAAGTTTTTTTTTTGTTTTGATTATACATTTAGTTTGAAATTTATGATACTTTTCTACTGCTGTTGATTTTTTTTTAAAGGCCTGAAATATTTAAAACAGAATTGAAAGAAAATGTATCAGTCATCTTTAATTAACTCCTGAGTTAAAGCTTTGTGACACAGGTTGATTGACAGGCAAGTGGCTTGCTGTCAGCCTAGCAGAATTGCACAAAATTGCATAAACTTTTCTGTTGCACGACTCCAGACACTCCTATCTGCCCACAAAGAAACTAGAGCCTGAACTTCCTCAGCATCCCAAGGCTGTACTTTTCTCTCATCATACTTGCTGCCTGCCATGTTTGTTGTTTTTCTTTCTGGAGTGTACTGACTGGTGCAACATAATGACAAAAATCCTTAACCCCGCCCCTTGCCTGCCTTGGCTCTCAGTCGGATTCAGGATGTCTTGTGTGGCTGGAGTTTCACAGTTTGGTTCTCACTTGCTTCAACAAATAGACAGTGGAGAAGCACCCCGTACCGAGCCCTGATGGGTTGGATGTGCCAGTAGAGAAGCACCCGTACCGATACCGTACCGAGCCCTGACGGGTCGGATGTGCCAGTGGAGAAGCACCCGTACCCGTACCGTACCGAGCCCTGACGGGTTGGATGTGCCAGTAGAGAAGCACCTGTACCCATACCGTACCGAGCCCTGACGGGTCGGATGTGCCAGTGGAGAGGCACCCGTACCTGTACCATGCCGAGCCCTCATGGGTCCCTTTGCTTTGAACAGCCTGTTTAGGCATGTATGTGTGCAGATAAGTAATAACTTCCAATGATATGCATTGTCATTTGACACAGACCACTAAACATATGTGGATTACGTTCATTATAATCCCGTTCATGACTAATTGCTCTTTCAGGACATGATAAATACACAATTGATAAAAAAAAAAGAAAGAAACTAGTATCTGCAGTTGTCAAGTTCTGAGTCAGTAACGACTGTGCCAAGACTTCATAAGTTAGTCCAGCAATGCCTTTACCATTTTGCAGTATGTTTGGCAATGGGTAATAGCTTACCAAAAGGGGTTGCTGATTCCAGATTGATTGATTTTAGGTGGGTATTGAAAGTAAAATTGGCCTTGCTGTTTGATTACTTACAGGAAAATCACTGAAGCCGGATGTAGTGCGGGGAGACTTGAAGGTCTTTCGGATTAGATGATTTTGTAAGGTGCCTGGTTTCGGTATTTCAAGTTAAATACCATGCTAATAATTCTGTACCTGTTGTGATGGATTAAAAATGGATTTTATATCTTAACCACATCAGTGATTGTGTTGACATGGACAGTAATGGTACGGTTACTGTCTATTTCTGATGGTTAAAGTTACCTGCAAGGGCTACATTGAAGAATGTGCAAGCACTAAACACCTTTATAATTGCTGTTTGGAATTAGCAGGGTCTGAATTTCAACATGAGGGGTCACTTCTCTGAGTAGAAAGGAAGGGAAGCTGTAGTATGTAGTTAAGTCAGCTGTGCACATGTCCCTTTCTCACTTCGGAGGCAGGTCAGAGGTGGAATTCCAGGAGCAGTGATGACCGTCATCTCTGGAGACCTCTCTTTCTGGTGGTGCAGGCAGGCCAGGGCTCAGCATGAACACAGAGCCTCATTCTCTGATTAGGAAGCTGTGGCTGTCACTTACCCAGGGATGGGTGTCTGATCTGAATTTCAAACAGTGCACGGCACTCCCTCGTCTGTTGTGATGCATTATAGATATATAGAAGAGTGCTGAACAGAGCTCTTAACTAGGACGATCTGGATCACATGACCATGGTGTTTATTAGTCAGTGTTTCGCCATGCAGGCAATGATTTTGTAGGAGCAGAAAGAACAGAGTATTCGCCAGCATTTTATTAGAACCAGGCAGTGTTGTGATGCAACAAAGTATTTAACACTGGATTGGATATCTTAATAAGAAGGTAGATTGAATGCTTGGCAAAGGGTAGTTTGTAGGATTGCAGGATGTGTTAACCGAGTAAGAGGTAACATGGGCTGGGCATTGCCCATTCGATCAACCCTCTGACCTTGTAAAAGAGTGGGAATTCTAGCAGTGTATTGATCTACTGTTCCCTGTGTGGAGTGAGCCTGTCTCATAAGCCCTGCCAGTTTGAGTGCTGCTGTTGTGACAGTGACTCTTTCTAATGCAATCTCTCAGTCTAGTATTTTTTACTGTGTTTTAATGTTCAGATCCTGTAAATCCACTGTGCTGTCCTGATGTTAACAGCTTGCAGTCAACATTTCGGATTGCATTTAGCTATAAGACGATTAACTCGATGTATTATTATTTTTTAATATTTACGTTAAGTGATTAGGGGGCCCCTGTATATGTGCATGTACTGTTATTTTTTTTAATTAATTAATTTATTTATTTATTAATTTTTTGTGGTGCTATTTTATTTGGATTCATTAAGTATTTGAATGTAATTAACACATACATGTTGTTCCACATCTGTGGATCAGGTGAAGGTACCCCGGTCTACCCTCCAGGTACAAGTCCTTACTTGAGTTGTTTTAACTATGATAAGGAAGGCTCTACAATGTTTTTCTTACATCTTATTAGTAGTAACACCATTATTAATCTCTGTGCCTGTGCTATAGATCTGTGGGTAGTTCATTATTTCTTTTTCCATATCTTGAAATACACAAGCAAAGGTTATCGACACAATAGAAGAGGAGGGGGGTGAGGGCAATGATTTTGCTTGTGTAATAAGGTTAGAACTGTCATTCCACCTCATATCAATGAAGTGAATGCATTTATTATTATTATTATTATTATTATTATTATTATTATTATTATTATTTGCAGTATTGGTAGCAGTGTTATAGTATATTTCCCAGAGCTTGGTGCTCTCTTAATGTCTCCAGGTTGCTAAGCAGCATCAGAAACATTTCCTCCGGGCCCAGTTATCCGCTGTTGGCAAATTGCCCACTTCATACATTTTCTATGGAGCAGGCAATTTGCCTGCATGTTGCAAACATAAAATAGAAGCTTGTCTCCTAACCACCATGTCTGAGATGCCAGCTGCACTGGCTTCCTACAGAGATTACACAATGTGATCTGAGCCTGCTGATGCTGCACATGGGGGTTTAAACACTGTACCGTCTATTATTATTATTATTATTATTATTATTATTATTATTATTATTATTATTATTATTATTATTATTATTTATTTCTTAGCAGACACCCTTACCCAGGGCGACATACAGTTGTCCACAAAAATACATATCAAGAATTACAGTACAATTAAGATCAAGATACAAAATACAATGACTTCAATCCTAATAAGAGCAAATATAAAACACAGTACAGTTTAATATCGGAGCAACTCAAGAGCAGATAACAGTGTTGATAGTTACACCAGGGTTAGATACGAGTGCAAGTGAAATACAAAATACTACAGACTGGGTTCAGTGCAGGATTAAATACAGCAAAATAGGGAGCAGATAAGTGCAAGTTGAAGTGCATGAAACGCAGAGTGCTGTATAGTCCAGAAGGGAAGGGTTGAGTTTTCCAGGTGTTGTCTGAAGAGGTGTGTCTTGAGGAAGTGCTGGAAGGCCGTCAGGGACTGGACAGTCCTGACATCCATAGGAAGGTCGTTCCACCACTGCGGGGCGAGGGTGGAGAAGAAGCGGGCTTTGGAGACAGGGGAGCGTAGAGGAGGTACAGACAGTCTTCTAGTGCAGGCGGAGCAGAGAGGTCGGGTGGGGGTGTAGGGAGAGATGAGGGTCTGGAGGTAGCTAGTTGCAGTCTGGTCAAGGCAGTGGTAGACGAGTACAAGGGTCTTGAACTGGATGCGAGTGGTGATTGTGAGCCAGTGAAGTGAGCGGAGGAATGGAGTATTGTGGGAGAAGCCAGGCAGAGAGAACACCAGGTGAGCAGTGAAGTTCTGCATGAGCTGGAGCAGACGGGTGGCAGACGCAGGGAGGCCAGCCAGGAGGGAGTTGCAGTAGGAGAGTACCAGGGCCTGGAAGAGGAGCTGTTTCATTCAAACCACAGGCCACATAAGTGGACAGTTAACCAAACAAATCAACGTCTCCTAGCAACATGTAATCTTACTGACAACGCACCCCACCCCGGCTGAACCTCAGGAACACACTGAACAGTACAAAAAAAAAAAAAAAAAAACAATTAACACCCAGAAAATTCATTTGTAGAGAACTATAGCTATTTGTTTTTTGTTTTATTTTCAATGGCATTGGAATGTATAGCTCTAAGGTTGCCCGCTTCTGGTTAAATAAATACATAGACACACATGTGTTAGCATGAGCACAGTTTTCTAACACCATTACTTTTTATTGCTCATCCTATTATAAATGAATAATGGTTTCTGGCTGTGTAAGTAACCACGTGGTGCTTTAGTAACACTGCTCTGCTGCTGCAGGGGCTCTGGTACACAGACCCACTGTGCTGAGCGAGGCTTAGGGCAGAGAAGAGTACTGTGCACAGAAAATGGAATTGCTTATTTCTTTCACCATGTATTTTTTTAAACCCTGGAATTCAGCAGGCTGCCACATGCGGCCCCACAGATACAGCCCACAAGTAGGAATGTTGCACTTCCAGTTCATGTTGAATTATATATGTTCTTGCTCTATGGTTATTCTTGGCCCTAGTTTTGTTAAGTATTTCTGTTGGTGGTCCACTGAGAAATCTAAAGGAGTATGAGTGGTCTAATGCAGCTCAGGGTCTAGTGGAGTAGTTACACTTGGCTCAGGCTGTTATGTAGAGAGCACAGTTACTTTAGACTGTGTTTCCAGAGGGGGGGCAGGTTTGAAGTTTGTACAGTACCTGTTGCAGGACTTAAAGTCTCAATACAGCAGTACTGTACCTGCTAGTCTCTGGACCATTGGATAGCAGTAATGAGTTTAAATGATGACACCAGTTTGTCTGTTCAACCACTATTGACTAAATACACTGCCTGCATCTCAATGCCCTGGTGAGAGGGACCACATCTTGGATGGATCCCACAGCATGTCCCTCATCTGTGTTTCTAGTTACACAGCTTGAGGAGGCTGGACACTAAAGCAGCTGAAGAGGTGTAAAGACTCTGAGAGGCTGAGGCAAGCATCACAATTGTAATCCCTGGGTCCCCAGGCCTTCATTGCTACTGAAACGCAGCTTGTTTACAGTTTTAGGTCACGTGGAAGATGCATGGACATTAAAACTGTTGTTATTTGGAAAGCAGTGATTATATTCTGAGAAGTTACTGTACTTCTAGGATTTTACAAGAACATACACTTCAAGTAGAATGCTAGGGCTGGGCAGAAACGCATCATTGAAATATCATTGAAAACCTGCACTTTAGGTTTGATGAAGCTATTAGTAAACAAAGAAAAGTTCTTGTATCCCCTGTTGTCAACGCACATAACCTGCTTCTACATAGGGACCTGCACCGATGGACAGCACAGCAGCCTTAAAGGGCAGTCACGAGAGATGCTAGTGGTGGAGGGAACCAATCTTTTTACAGACCTTTTCCTTTGCGTTCTCTCTTCCTGGTAGATCCACCGCTGGCAGCAACTCGGAGATGGGAAGGCTGTGCTCTGAGAAACACTGAATAGAAAGGGCTTGATTGCTGATGTCAGGTCTTCCGTCAGATCACCTGCTTTTTTCACCCTGCAGAGGTACTAGGAAGGAACTTAGATGGATTCTCAGCATGTCTCAATATGGTTCTTTAGAAGACTTCAGTCATTTTCTTTCAAGCTAGATAAGAGCTGAGCAATTGACCTGATGAGCATTTTATAGCATTTTAGTTTTTTATTAAAGCCTCAGTGAGACTGCGTCTCATGAAACGTCTCTGCAGTACGTTATTATTATTATTATTATTATAGGTGCAACTGTCAGGTAGCTTTAAAAAACAAAATTAAAAAAATTCTCTAGCAGTAAAAGAGAGTACACAAGAATGGGACCACAGTTTGTACTTTGTTCATGTATATTCTTTACTAGCAATGTACCACATGATGTGTTGCTGATGAGGGTCAGTATATAAAGCCCTGTGACCCCTGTACTTCACATACTGTGATGGGTCCCCCTACCAGTTGATGTGTGTGTATATATTATAGTACATTTCTGGATAGATTATAGTACATTTCTGGATTGTCACTGTTTTCTGTGGAGACCAGTTGCAAACAGAAGTGTGGATTTAGATGCTTGTATTATGTTTAGATGTTGAGCTCAATGTCAAATGCAGATCCAGTTCTCATAACACATCTCAGACATACAGTACTAGTAAATATATATATATATATATATATTATCACAAAGTGTAATGCTGTGGTGCTAATGGTTTAATTTGAAACCAAACTCCAGCACTCAGGGGTGTGTTTTAAATATTTTATGACTTGATTTTAATCATCTTTTAAAATGCAATTAGACATGTGCAAATGAGCTGCAACGGAAGTTCCTGTGGTGTACGGGGAGATTGCATACTAATCAGACCTGCAGTTACTGGGAGGCACCTGCAATCCCTGCAGCAGCTCACACTCAGAGAAACACACATGGCTGTCAGTAACACAGGGTATTGTTTAACTGGCACCTAGCACTGCCTCCAGAAAACACCACCTTGCAGCCCCACTCCATTCCATAGCTACAACACAGCAGTGTGCAGACTACTTCCCAAACAAGCCCCAGTTTATCCAGTGCGGATCCCAAACCTCCAATCTGAACAGCATACAAAGCTCAGTTATCATCACTGTGAATTGATTATATCATCGACCCCAAACCTCTGGTCTGAATAACCTGCAAGACTCAATTATCGTCACTTGTGAATTAATCATATAATTCTCATCAAAATAATTTGTTTAAATGGTTTGTGTTACATTGTGAATATTACAGATATAAGGTTTCAAATTGAGGTATTTATTGTTTCTTATGTTCTCGTAGTTGCTTTCAGGGAATTTCCTGTTGTATGTATTCTTGTTTGTTCAGCAACATAGTGAAGCCAGCCTCTCTGTTTCAGCATTACTACAACAATAATATATTCACAAGAATAATAACGGAGGTGCTGCTGTACAATATGTACATGCTAGTCTCTCGTAACCCCTCGTCCTATCCATTGTCACACATGTTTTCTTAGCCCACCCAGTCCAGTATGCATCATAATCCAATTTATGCACATCACATCATTTATGTGACTGGTACAAGCATGTATTCATGTGACTGGTGCAAGCATGTATTCATGTGACTGGTGCAAGCATGCATTCATGTGACTGGTGCAAGCATGCATTCATGTGACTGGTGCAAGCATGCATTCATGTGACTGGTACAAGCATGCATTCATGTGACTGGTACAAGCATGTATTCATGTCACAGAACATCATATTGCAGCTATTAAACAACGAGGTGTAGAAAAGTAAGCTATACTTCTTTAATTTCAGCTGCGTTTTTACTTGCACGTGCTCTCAATGTGTGTTTTCTTCTGGGCTGGGAATATATAGATACTCTGTCTCATGACCAATTTACGGATATGTTAGGGAAGCAATGTGCACAGCAGAGAAATAAAACGTAGCAGCTACAGTAGCAAGAGAAAAGAGGACGGCATCATTTACACCTTGAGTCACGGCACGCTGTTGAGTGCATCCTGTAACAATCCAGAACTGAATCGGGGAGACTAACAGTACAGTGGCATCAGAGGCTGTGCCATGAGGTGAGTGTGTGAGCGAATCGTGTTGCTTCATTAGGGTTTCATAATTCACACTTCCTGCATTGCATCACCCTTATTCAGTTCCTTAAAAGAAAGAATGGAATAGAAAATGACATATGAAATGTAGACAGATTTCTAGCAACACTTTCAACATACTGTAGGCAGATGTAACTTAAATGTATAGCCCCAAGACTTGCAGTTGGCAGGGGCCATCCATTTTGAGGCATAACGGCAGGCTTTGGATCACTGACTTCTGGATTGGCTAGGCAGGGCTGCGTTTCCTTTTTGCTAACGCCTGCACGCTGCCCTCTACTGTTCCGAACAGTTTTTCTATTTAATTGGCTCCTCGCTCTCTCAAGTTGCTGCAATTCAGCTCTATAATCCTGTAATTAAAATCAAATTAAGTGTACTGGCAGTCACTGCAAAGCCCCAATAACCAGGGCTATAGATTGCACTGTGCTTTGGTTTCTTCAAGGATTTCTCCTCCTTTCAGCAGTATAATGACAAGCACTGTTGACTTATTTCCTTCTTTCACAGTTTTGACTGAAGGCAGATCCAAACAGAGGACAAATACAGTTGAGCACTCAGTGTGAAAGACTCCACTATTCAGATGAACTGCAAAACACACGATTGCTGTATCACAATAGGGTGCTATTTTTGTCAAGGTTTTCTTTTATTTTTTATTAGTTTATTATGCTTGTTTTCATTTTACCAGGAATGGAGCCAATGAGATTAAAATATCACAAGGGTGTTCTCAGAAAGAAATGGATACAGCAGCAAATGTCATGTTAAGGGTACCTTTGAAGTAGTTGCAGAATCTAGGTTGATGCAGAGATTAAAAAGATGTTTGCAAAGCCATGAACAAAACATTTTTTTTTTTTTTTAAGTTTCTCAAACTGTCTGATGTCAAAGGGATTTAAGGCCAGAACTCAGTCAGTGCCCTAGCATGGGGTACGGGACTCCTGAAGGCAAACAAACAGAAACAGATTATAGGTCCTATTTACATAGTGTTAAGTCATTTTTTCAAATTTTTGTTATTATAAATTTAATTTGTTTTTTATATTTGTAAAACTGTTCCAGACCATGATAACAGCATTGTCTAAAATATCAAATGTGCTTTTAATAATCAAATCAGATTTTTAAAAAAGATTATTTAAACAAGTTATGAGTTAGCACTTTGTAAATACAACCCATCCTAAAGTGGCTGTAGCAAACATCCTTTATAAATCTTAAAAGTGCACTGACCACTTTAGGATGTTTCTAGACTGTATGAGATATGACTCAAGTTTGTTTTTGCTCAGTTTATTTCTCTCTGTAGATGGGTTTTCTCTTTGCCTAAAGTTACTGTCTATTCTTCATTGGCCAGTGCAGTCAGGCACTGGGTCAAACGAGTTCACTGTCTCCCTTGGGAAATGAGAATTTGATTAGACTTTTACAAGGTTTTAAACCCAGCCACTAAAACAACATTGATTCTGCCAAGGCCATGGCTGAGCTGCTTACTGCTGCTCATCTTGCCAGGTCCAGAGGGCTCACAAACTCCTTTAAACTCATCTAATGTTTCCCAAGCGCCTTTAAAATTACACACTAAACTGTGCTCAACGCTTAGCACGTCTTTGACCTTTTACATCTGCGGCAATTGCGGTAAATTCTCGAAACAAAAATTTTTGAAGCATCTGAAGCATTTGATGTCTCTGAAGATGTCTGTACTTGTTTCACTTTAAGCACACCTGTTATGTAGACAAGAACCTTCAGAGCAACAATGAGCCGCAGTTCAATCATGTAGACTGCCAAAGTTAAAGTTGACGCTACACTTTCCTTCATTTTCTGCATTGGTTAAAAGTATGAACCAACAACTGCCAGAAGGAGTGTGTGACATAAACATGTTGGTTTGCTCTCAGGGTTGCTTAAGAACCACTCTGAGTTCTTACATAATAGCGTGATTGAGCCCATGTACCATGAGTAAATGTTAAAATGGCAAGTGTCCCAACATAGGATGCACCAACATGCTCCGTACTGATTTGTACAATGCCATATCAAGCCAGCTGGCATCATGCTCATCTTTATAATGTATCACAATAGCTTCTACATTTTAGATAATATCACCGCGTACATGCCTTGACCAGATAATCCAGTTAGCTCAATGTACGGTGCTGTGTGTGGGCTGCAGTGATGCGTTTCCCATGCGCTTCCCAAAACGTTCATTGAGGTGAAGAAAGTACAGATTCGTAGAGCACTTAGAGATCATCTTTTTTTTTTAATTAGTGCAGAACATGCACTTGTTCATTAGGGCATGGAAGAAGGATTGCAGAAGCTTAGCTTATTTATACAAAGAGATGCAGAAAAAGGCTTTAGAGATGGACAGTTTACTGCCTTAATAATCAAGCATTGTGGTCTGACTTGTGGAGCTGTCAGTAAGATGCACTGTGGGTGGTTTTGAACTTTATCTAAGTTTATCAATATTTCCTAGTGTAATCTATGTCATTAGTTGGTGAATGTTGAAAACAAATGAAAAGATGTATTTGCCACTGAACGCATTTAGGGTGAGTGGACTATGGTTTGATCTTGGACTTGGAGTATTGGGGGTAAACTTCAATAGAGCTGTACTGTAGCCAGCTATACATGTTTAAACATGAAATAAATTTTGTCTTTTGCCAAATAGCTCTGTAACAACAAGAACGAAAATATATACACTTTGTTTTTTACTTGACACTGCAGTGTCTACTTAAGTTTTTGGAGCAGGGGGGAGGCAGCAGTAATAAAAATGAGATGTTCAGGATAGGAATGGAGATTTCTCGGTGTGTTTAATATTGACATGAATATTCATGATATGTTGCTTTAGATATCCCCTTGGTAGCAACACCTTTGCAAAGTAATTACTTAGCAATTGCATTCTAATGCACTTGTGGTAAAGCATGCATGATGCCAGCCACGTGGCCGGTTCCTAGTTACACCCATACAATGGCAATGTTTGGGTTTGCTTTCTTAAGGTCATACTGGACTTTGGTTGTCACAGTCAAGGAAATCGAAGAATTTGGCTGGTATGATATGGCTCATGCACGGAGGAAATAAAGAAGTAAATAGTGGGGTTTTAAATTAAGGATAATGTCTGCTGGATGGAAAGACAAGTGAGACCAAGCCTGGGGGAACTAGTGAATGAGGCTTACAGAGCTAATCATTTCAGCTACACAGATAGGAACAAGCCACATGTTAAAACACAAAGACCAGGAAAGATACCTGTTCACATGTGTTCTGTAATTAACTGGGTTTATTGGGTTGACAGTTTTATAGCCAATATTTTCAAAATTGAAGAAAAACAAATCTTAATAAAACTGGATATGTTATTTTTTTATTATTATTATTTTTTTTTACCACAAAATAACACCTATAATAATACAGAGAGGTAAAGGTACAAGTATAATAAAACTGTATCTTTGACAGGAATCATCTAAGGGCCTAAAAAAGCCTACAACAAAATAAATGGCAGGCTCAATGGGTGCCTCTCAACACACCGTTAAACATGTACGAGCAGTCGCTTGTGTCATTGTTATTGATGTTGCAAGTGATTACAGTGTTCTTGAAAACAGTATTTGCCATACATTCAATTTTCAAAGTTTCACCTTGGTCCACAGGTAGTTTTGCTTGATATTTCTGATAGCGCTGTTTGTTTGTGTCATCTCAGAAAGACAAAATGCATGTTGTCATCAGAAGATAGTTGAAACATCAGTAGTCTGTCCTCCCCATATACGCTAAGCAACCAAAGTATAATCACATGTTCCTCTCCAAGGGAATAATCAGATGCAGCACGATTTGAAGGCGAGGGTTTACATGGATTCATGCACCAGAAATATGCTGCTTAGCCAAAACACAGCAGTCTCCTAAGAGTTCAAATTTAATTACATTGAATTCTTTATTGTTTAACAGGGATGAGGACATCCATAAAAAAAAAAAAAAAAAAGTCTACAATTACAGCTGGGTCCTTGTTTAAAGTTAGTCCATGCAAGCAGTTCAATAAGTTCAGACTCAAGCAAACAGGCAGTTTATTCCAAGTGTGAGGGGTTTGAAAAGCAAAAATACGAGATATGAGATGAGTAATGTTTTGACTTCAATTGTTTTTGTTTTCGAAATAGATGCTGTTTAACTAGTAGTGTGCAGTATTCAGATTCAGGAATGGGTCTGGGCAGCTTTAACAGCACAGGGTCACATTAGAAGTGGCTAGGCCAAAGTCTAACTTGTGTAAAACATATTGTTTCAACCCAAAGCCTGTGGTTTATATCAGTGTTAATGCCCTCTGTTTTGAATGTTGGTTTCCAGTTATGTACCATCATAAACCCTTCATTTCTACGTTTGTTTTAACACACTGTTCTGTAACAGTTTAAAAACATGGAGGGCATCAACTTCAGAAATTAAGATTGTATCTTCAAAGTATAACAGGGAGGAAAACTAAAATTATTTCAGAACAATTTCAAGTAGAACTTGTGATCTACAAGTGGGTCATGCAGTAGTCAAAGTAAACATATTGACTTCAAGTTAAATAATACCTCCAGCAAGTGTCACATTGTTAACAGCTGCCTGCTCAGATTAAACGAGCTTATGTGTGCGAACTGTTTCAACCTTTTAAGTTTATTCCAAACTGTGTTTGGTTAGCTTTAGGGCTACAACGAAGGGTACATTTTGATACAATTTGACCTTCAGAATATGTTACCGAAGGAAGGTTCGAACCTACTAATTAACTAATTTGCATAATTTAGCGGTGACGTCACCATAGCTACTTACATTTAATTGAACGTCCAGTTTAATTGTTAATCTGCATACGTGGAATAAAGCATTCACATGTAGTTATATAGGACAGTAAGCATGTTTTTATAATTTCCATAAAACAAAAAAAATGTTTATTTACACATAAGATGTTCCAAATATGTTAAAAATCTAATTTTACTACGTCTAAAACTATTAATAATAATATGAACTTATGCTTGTCAAGTGACCCAGGAAATTGGTTGTGCTTCCATAATACATCAACAGTCACTTGCACAGTGGGCATTTAGCAAAAAAATCCCAAACAGGAGAGGTGTTTTGAGACATTTCTTTCAATATAGCTTATGCTATACAACGCTTTGCTGTCAAGATGGCGAATGAAGAAATTAAAGGTTTGCCTCTGGATAAAACACTTTTTACTTACTAATTATTAGTGGTAGCGTATATATTTTGTATGTTTCAAACATTCTGCCATAGCACTTCTCTTACACTGTCTTGTACAGGAGGTATTCAGTACATGTTTTACTGAAGCTCTACAACCGCTATAGGTACCCCTCCCCCCCCAGTGCTTTGCGTACTATACCCTGCTCCACACACAGCAGTCACTCCATGTTGAGTTGCTATGTATAACAATTTGGTACTGGATTTTAATACAACTACATTTGTTTACATAATATGCATTGTACAAATCCAAAGATCCACTTTTTCCATCAAGTGCCATTTAAGGTGTGATTTATAGTATTGACACATTGTCAACAGTGTCTGTTAAAAAAACAAAACAAAAACAAAAAACCACACTGCCACCTGACGAACCTTCGAAGGGTTAGAACTACCTTTGAATTCCTGGCTAGCGAACGACCCTTCGAACGCAGCCCTAGTTAGCTTATGGCAGCGTAGCTGAAACTTGAAGAAATGGCATAGACTCTTGAGTTGATTACACTATGAAACACAATTTTTGTTCCTGGGTAGTAAGTGTTATTTCCTAATTGCTTATGCCTCAGAAGTATAGAAAATGGCTATTATTCCCCACAAACTTTGCTTTTGTGACCAGGACAGTGATATTTCAAAATATCACTATTTCCAATGGGAAAATGGGCAAATGTGTGTCTTTTCATTCACATAAAGTCAGAAAAAAACAACATATGAATCCCAATTAACATGTATTTATACTAAAGTAATACAAAGATGACTACAAAAGATTTAGAAGTGAGTAGTTTTTCGAGATTTACAATTATACTGTAAATACAGTATAATTATTTACAGTATAAAGCAATTAGGAAATAACACTTACTACCCAGGAACAATTTTTTTTTTTTTTTTTACACAGTGTTATCTGCAGAATGAGCTCTCTCTGTTAACCTACAGTGTCGACGTGACTTTGTGGGTGTGTGTGTGTGTAGTCTGGATTTTACACAGCACTACAGGGCCCAACTGGAAATTAGCTTTCTTTGCTGATAGACATGATTTCATTCACACAGCATGTAATACGAATAGTGACACAGACATGTTGAGCATCCATAGGGTTATTCTACTGCAAGCCTATGATGATGGAATATAATACACCATGAATGTAAAGCTAATGTCTGCAGCTACACCACTGTGCCTCTTTGTTCTTTCCTTTTAACTGAGTAAAGCTTCCATTATTTTGTACAGACAATGATGTTCCCAAGTATGCCAGTGCGGTGGAAAGTTTCAAAGAACACAATAAAATGAACATAAAATAATCAAACTTAACATTTTAGCAGGTTGGCAGGAAGTCAGTGGACTATACCTACTTAGTACAGTACACAGAGGCTAACACAATAACTTCAGTAAATCTTGCCTAATATGTATTACCATTGCTTGGTACTGTAGGTCTCACATTTTCCTATAGAGAGATAACCACATTATGATAAACATATATTTGATGGTTATTGAGTCACAAGAAAAGCAGAGGCATATGGCATATGTTTGAGTCACAGCCTAGAAAAAAAAATACATTCAGAATTGCCTTCCTTCATGTGAGTTCTATAGAAACAATTTACTTTGCAATCACTAGGAAGAAAATAGCATTAAGAAATATCAAACACAAGCTTACCATAATGTGGCCATGTGTAAGTGCAGGGAAATGTGAGGCCAGCGACATGATGCTAGTACTGCTGTAGGTAGGGTTGATTAATACCATTTTGTTAGTTCTGTGCTCTTTAATTCAGGAGGGATTTTTCATGTGCCCTGCTTTTACAACATCTACATTTTTGTAATGTAGCTTTACAATTTCACATTCTGAGAATATTCCTGTACTATTTTAAATATTTTATAAGTGAAACAAAACTAAAGTTTAATTGAAGCACAACAAATCCAATTACAATTTTGTCTTCTCAGATCTTTTCGGTGTGCATCTGTGCTCACTTTTATTTTTACATATGCTCAACGCTGCAGATAAGGTTTGGGGTCTGGGAGTAACTTACCTCTAATTTTAACACTGACAGAGTAAAACATTTTTGACACTGACTCTGCAGATTAATTATGCTACTTATATTTTAACATTACATTCTTAAACTCAGTGAACATGTCAAAACTTCAAAATAAAGCCATACAGATAAGTATAATAATGAAATGCATTACTAATTTATAAAACCATGTGTTTAATATTATAGGACCTTGTTTAGCAGTTGCCTCTGATGATGGTTCCA